>NW_021630098.1:0-100741 GCF_900700375.1 Denticeps clupeoides
GGTGAAATCCTCACTACTGACGGAGTTCGTCAAGCTGTACATTTCACACACTGCACATGGGATTAGCGAGGGAGCCATAACTTACGTTTTTGGTGAATTTGCGTGAGGACCTTCCCCACACACTGCTCCCCGGGAGCCTGTCATGGCTGCCCACTGCTCACCAAGGGTGATGGTTAAAAGCTGAGGACGCATTTCGTTGTGTCACCGTGTGCTCTGCTGCATTGTTTCACAATGACAATCATCACTTCACTTTCAATTTCGGTGGATGAAGAAACAGATAAAACTATTCTGCATGTACCTTGTACCCTCCTTCCCCAAAGCACTTATCACACCCTGCACTGCACCTCACCCTGTAAGATCATCTAGACTCTTCTCTGCTTTGGCGTCTACAGTGGGAACAGACCATGGGATATTGCAGGTTTTCTTTGTTAATAAATCAGACAAAATGTAAACAATTCTGTATTATCTGTCAGTATGGGGTGCTGTGTGTACATTAATTAGGAAAAAAATACTTTTATTTTAGCAAATGGTTGCAATATAACAAAGAGTGAAAAATTTAAGAGGGTCTGAATACTTTCCGTACCCTCTGTAGGTGGTGGAATGAACTTCCCCTAGATGTTCAAACAGTGACTGGGGGCTTTAAACAAAGGCTAAACACCCATTAAAAAGTCTTCCTTTTTGTTCTTATTCTACATGCTATATATGGAAAAAAAAGTTTGACTGATGATATGTTTAGACCAGATTTAGACCAGATTTTCACTGATAGTGAATGCCATCACAGCACCTGTCAAATGCTGTAAATATAATGTAAATTTCCTAAACAGCCCTGCGTTGAGTCCCCACGTCCACCAGGTGGCACCAAATGCAGCCTCTGTCACTCTCTTTCTCCCTCAGGACTGGTTAACTGTAGTTACCTTGTTGGCTCCAGGCAGCAGGTGCAGTTTGATGTAGGGGTCAGCCAGACCATTGGAGTCCATCGGCTTCAGACCCTGCAGATGGAGCACCAGTTTAAATTAGGCAACAAATAGACTGCAAGTTTGATCCTGACACATTGTTTGATTAGCATATACGTAATTTATATATTCAAGTATGGGACAATGAAGCAGTATCTTGTGAAGACATTCACTTTGTCTTCTGGTAACACGTAAGGTGTGAAGATGTGCCCGCTCTACTGTAATGCTGCGGTCCTCCTGGAGAACTAGGTGTCGGCTTTCAGCATCTGTGTTCGGCCCCAAGTCACTTTCAGCTGCTTCAGAGTTAGGTAATTAGGGCCCCTTAAGAGCAGGGTAGCGCCCACACTCGCCTTCACTCGAGATTGTGTAATGCTGCGTGTTTCCTTTTTGGTTTGTATGTGCTTTTTCAGGCACATATTTCTGTTTACATTATTAAAACCCATTTATGTTAACATGGCACGGACTGGTATCTTCATCCCTCAAAGATGTGGCATGACATTTACAATCTATTAATAATTTATAATCTATAAATCTACAATTATTTAATGAGATCAATATATAAAGTATATCCCACAGCAGTGATGGCACAAAATGGGTTCAATAAACAAACAAACAAACAAATAAACTAATAAACTAATGTCATAGTAAACATAAGAATGTATGCTTTTTGCATGAATATTGTTCCTGCTCTCTTACTTTTCCTCTAATGATGTTGCAGTGAAGGCTGCTGTTGTCCTGGTCATACAGAAGGCTGAACTCCAGAGCTCCCAAAGTGGCTGAAAGAAGCACAGAGATGATCCAAAACATTTACAATGGAAAACACAATGGGAGTGGTGTGTCAAATCTACTCGAACTTTATATGTATTGGAAATCCAGTTTAACCCTTGTGTTGTGTTAGAAAGCTGTAACACCTGTGGTGTTAGCGGGTCAATTTGGACTCATGATTTAAAAATGCTTGAAAATGCTTAAAATCACCAGTTTTCTTCAAATTTTGGTTTTCAGCTAATTGCTGGCTTAGTATGTAGTCATATAAATGGAACCAGTGTGTGAATAGTTTTTTAGTTGGCTCCACACACACAGTATTTTAAAATATACCACTCGTTTTTGATTGCAAAAACTGTTTAAATTCACTAAATATATTTCTTTTTCTTATAGAATGAGTAATAATAAACTATAAATATGTTATAAACTAATATTAGAGTACACCTACCAAAAATGTTTAATTTTTTTTTTTTATTATTTAAAATAATTAATAATAGTGACATCTTTGGTGTTTCGGGACAAAACGAACCCACATAGATAAATGGTAGGATAAAGACAAGAAGTCAAAAACAATTTTCCATAACCCAAGTCTTGTCTCCCTGTTGTCAAAACGTAGCACACTTGATAATGCATGAAAGGACTGAAGCAATATTGTGGCATGAAAAATAGGGCGTCCTGACTCACTATGCCATAAGCTGCCCGTAGCTTCATTACAGGATCTGTATACCCTCGCAAGAAGCAACAGTCCCATGTAGGTATTGAGCTGTGTTTTGTCCATCTCTGTCCAGCTATCACCAAACACTCTTCTTCCTTCCATGTTGGTCATCTCAAGTAGGATATTCTGAATAGGTCGTGAAAAGTACAGTTCAAATGCTGTCTTGGGCGTGTGACACCACGTATCTAGTAGGCCCTGGAGTCATTCTGAGGATGTTCTCTGTTGGTGCCCTGGATTGGGTTTGAAGAGGGCTTGATAACCATGAAATGTCACCTTTTCTGGACTTGAAAACCTCTTTTTGATCATCTGTGACATCTGGGTCCTCCTCATTGGATGTTTGGTCTTGTTCAGGGTCATACTGAACGTCATCCTCATCCACAGACACATCCTCCTCAGCTTCACTTTGCCCTCTATCCTCAGGATCACCATCATTACCAAAGATATGATCTGTGCCTCATGAACAGTATACCTTTTGCTCATGTTGTCTGATGCTCCTACAGAATTCAACTGATACTATCCCACTCTTTATATGTGCCAATGTTTATAAACAATAAATCAATATGCTGCGAGAAGGTTTGAGTTCACATGGGGGGTGGTGTATGTGCACCTGTATGCATGTGTTTCTGAATGTCTCTGTCTGTGCCTGTGCATGTGAAAGAGGCCGTGTGTGTGTGTGTGTGTGTGTGTATGCGTGTGTTGGTGATATGGGCCATAACTGTGCACATTGGGCCATACTTGATCCTCAGAGCAACCCATAGATTTAAGTGATGACGGGTCATTTTGGACCCGTAACACCACATATGTAACTTTTTTTTTTTTTGAGACCTTTAGAATTTAAGAAAATTGTGAAAATTGATTTACTGCATTTAAATAAGTGTGTCTGAGGATTAGGTGAGGTCTCATTCCAGGACAAAAAAGGAAAGTGTACTTTTTACACAGTGTCACGGGTGGGCTGGACATGGCATGAAGGAGGACGCATTCGCACGATCACAGGACAGGGGTTTAATCCAAACTTCACAAGACAGGGGAACATCTACACGCACAATGACCCGACGGCGAACAGACACGAACAGGATAGCTTTATACAATTATATAAATATACACCAGGTGAACACGATCAGGGAACATTACATTACACGAACATGAAACTCCGGTCCAGACTACGGATCCGGAGTAACCCCTGCCGTTCCGGATCATGACACACAGTCACAACAGAAGGGTTAATAAGAGCAAAAATAGGCCACTGTGTTAACACCGAAAGTCAATTACAAAAGAGTCACTAAAGGAAAACTAGATTACAGCAATGGGACAGACCCTAATCAGAAAACAATCATTTAGGGCATAAAATAACACAAGTCACATTACATCACAGCTAAAACTATTTCCAAATATCTGTTTAAGAATACATTTCTAATAAAATACCTATTTACTGCCTCTGTCAGGAAAAAATGTCATTATATTCTAATTTTATTTGTCACATACATAATCATACTGTCAAGTCCATGACGAGGCAGGTGTACGGAGAGGAGGACGAAGAGTGACGAGAAGACGAGGAATGAAGGACGCAATCACCTGACATCACGAAACCGGGGTTTAATGGCACAAGACAGGGGAGACATCCGAGACGTTGACACTGGTGAACATGGAACATAACTTTAAAGACCTGACGGCGAACAGAAACGAACAGGGCAGCTTTATACAATTAACACAGGTGAAAACGATTAGGGAAGATTTCACATGACAGCAGTGAAACTCCGGTCCGGATCGTGACACATACATGGTATGATATGCAGTGAAATGCTTTAGCGACTGCTACAGACCACAGTATTGCAAGTATACAATGAACCAAATATTACAAACATAACCAAATATTACACTTTTATGTCTTTAACATTAAACATAAAATATATGTAACAGGTAGGGTGAAGGTGTGCAAATGAGTGTACATTTTCACTTAGGGGCGTATTCACTTTTGTTGCAAGCAGTTTGGACATTATAGTCTGTGTGTTTAGTTATTTTGAGGGCGGAGCAAACTGACAAGCTGTACATTGTTTACTTTACATTTACAGCGTCACATCTTCAGTGTTGTACCAAGGAAAGATATAATAAAATATTTTGATATTCAAACCGCAAACTTCTGATAATGGATCCCAGCAACACTGTAACTTCCAGTCACCCTCCTCCTTCAATGAGGAAGTGGGGTTTGTGACAGCTGTCAATCACCAATATGTTTACCTCAGATTTTTTGTTACATTATTATAGTTCAATTCCTATTCTACATTACATTTTCAATTATATTGAATTCATAGATGATCACACTGGATTAAAGATTCCATTGACATATTTAATTCACATTTAGTCAGTGGTGCAGGTAGCCCAGTGGGTTTGTTGTAACTGTAATATTTTGGGTCAAATCAGTGGAGGGCTATATTTAGGGTTCGACAGAATTGTTCCAATGTTCATAAGAAATCATAGCGCATACAATTCTACAAAAAGTCTTATGTTAATATGCTAAAGTATATGATTGCATTTATCATTACATAAGAATTATCACTTGTGGAAAAAGTACTGAAAATGTAAAAGTGTCTTTACCTTGCATAATACAGCACTTTTATTCTACTTTTAGGTGGTATAAATGTACAAACTGTGTTCAGACCACCCCATAAAACATTTTGAGCACAGTTGGCCACAGAAGCACCAAATTCTGAATTGTATGGTACAATAAAAAGAGAAAAGAAAACCCAAAGTATCCAAAACTGTGAAAATGTTCAACAACTCCTTATTAACAAGCTTCTTGTTTTTCCTACATCAAAGATTAATATACAGATTAATATATTTGCTGGTCTTAAGCTCATCATTCGCTGATGACCACATTGTTGTGTCTGTAGGGTGTCATATTGTTACATAAGGGAACATAATTGCATATTTTCTTTGAATAACTTCTGTTTAAAGAGAAGTAGCACTGTGTCAAGACAATAATATATAACATAACCATATAACCATGGTTTATCTAAGATGCAAGCAATTTTGTTAATGCATTTGAACAAACGCTGATCAAATATTGATTTATCTTAACCATGCAACAAATTGTGCAACAATGACAGAAATACAGTCATGTTCTCCATCTGCAGACTTTTGCTTGTAGGAGATCATTCCTTAGTTTACAGAGTTGGGAGAGACCAACACCCAGTTCTTCTAGCACATGTCCACATATCAACATGAAGATTATGGACACTTTCACTTTTTAGACAGCATTATGTGTGTAATTTACACTTTTTAAATAGTACCTTCCTGAACACTTTCTGTTGGGTACTGCTGTATAACAGGTCGTGTGTAAATGGTACAGTAAGTGCTGGGAGAGGTGATATAAGAATAAGAGTCAGTAAGCGAAGTTGATTTTTGAAAAAATTATCTCTTTTACAAACGCTCAGTCAGGTTGTGGTCATAGGGTAAGCAATACATTAAAACAATGCAACACAATGAAGAACTCAAAGAAGAAAATTATAATGATTTTTATTGCCAACATTCAAAAATTTAAATATTTGTAAAAGCTGAAAGCACGTCACTATATCATAACAAAATATGATAAACAAATGAAATAAAAGAAGAAACTGTGACTGCTGCTATATAAAGGACAGAAAAAAGGGGAAACCCACCAACACTCTAGAGTTAACTTATCTTCCAAACATCAAAGTCCAAAAGAAGACAATAAAGTCATAACGGTGGCTCTGAAACAGCTTTTTACAAGACATATAGCAGCAGTAGCCCACCACACCAAGAAAAGATCTGCTGATGTGTAGCAGACTGCTATGAGCAGGAGGAAGTAGAGCAGGAAGAGTAGAACTGCATTTGTCACAAACCTGACCCCCCAATCAACATTTTCATTAGGTCAAATAATCACCATATTAATTCATTAAAAGTAAAGTGATCATGGGTGGCACGACTGAGGGCTGATGGGAGAAGGAAGCACACAGATGGTACATCTGGGAAAGGGGAGTCATTTAGTAACACAAAAAAAAGAACGGCACAACGGATGAAAACGGATGGATCAGGACTGCATAATCTGCCGCATGGGCATCTGCTGTGACAGACCCGTGGCCCTGGGACATCATACTACCCTCCTCTCAAGGGTGCAGCTCTGATGGCAGCGATAACCACAGGGCTCCGGGACTGTTGTAGTTGGTGGTCCTCCCTGGCACTGAAGGACCCGGAACCTCCGGATGCTGTCCTGTCATGTGACATAGCAGCGGCTCCTGCTCCACGGGACACCTGACATATGTCTGGTGTGTCTGTGTTCTCCTGCAGGGCACTGGCTGATCAGACACTGCAGGCTGTGGCGTGAGTGTGGTGGACACCCGGAAAAAGCTCTACCAGCCCGCTTAGAGTGGTTGAAGTACAGGGAGCAGTCATAGGATGCTGAAGATGGCATGGCACGACTGCAGTGACCAGGCAGAGGGCAGGATGCTGCGCTACTGACGATGGTGGGCGTGCAATGGTGGTAGTAGGCGACCCCTGTGGACTCCTCTCGAGTGGTGGTGGTAGGCGTGAGCAGGGAGGAGGAGGGGGTGATGTTCTCTGCTGTGGGCTGGAGTGCTGATACAGTGCTGTTGCCTGCGGGGGAACATCAGTGCAGAAGGAGAATGAGTTTACGATTAACGCAGGAGAGGCGGGGTTACCTCAAAGCAGGACCGACATCGCAGCATCTGGCTGGCAGCAATCCATCGCATGCTTTGTCCAGCACTCCACCGGATCGCAAAACTCCTCCTCGCTCTCACCATCTTCATGCACCAGGAAGTCATGTGGGCCCACACCACACTGGTGACAATTCAGGAAGGGCACTGTGGGAGGTACAGACCCTACACTGTCCAGGCACCAGCTTGCGTTGTTCTCACTCTCGTTGCTGTCTGTGTCATCCGCATCAACAGGGAGGCTTCACAGCAGGACGCAGAGGTCCTCGCCCGACATCTCGAACATGGTGGGGGGTGCGTCCTCCATGCCCACACCGATTCCTCGCCACTATCATTGGCCTCCTCGTCGCTCTGCCAACTCAACTGCAGATTGTGCCACTTCCAGGAGAGCCAAAACAAAGGAAACAGGATACAAATGGAAACTAACTCACAGGCGTGAGGCACTAGGCCAGGAACATAAACAAACACAATGTCCACATTAATGCAGCAACGATGTCTGCATGCTGCTTCACAGGTTTTATGAAGTCCCGATACATTGGTGTCAACTGGGATGGATCAGGACTCCATAAAAAGCTGTGACGGCCCCATGGCCCCGGTACGTCACAATGGGAGCTCATATATAATCCAGTGATTGCTCTGTAAAAGACAAATCACAAATTCCTGTTCATGAAGAGCATTTTTATATTACATGTATTATATTATTTATAGTAATGTATTTTATGTCATATAATATGATGTCATTATATAATAAAGAACAGACAAGAGACAGATAAAAATGAAAAACAACAATGTTTAGGGCAAACCAATTATTCAACCCAGGCCAGGATTCGAACCCGGTATTTCCACCACGAAGGTGAATGTGTTACCAATACACCACCAGGGTTTTTGGTTTGGTTTGCCAATTCATACTGGTTCACAGAACAACCAGTAGATTGACTATATTTAGCTGCCAATTTAAACTAATTATAACTCAATTTTGGCTTGGAAAGCAGTGAAAGTTTAAAAAACGATAGGATAAAAGGATTAAGAGGGAAGAGTGGAATTGTTTTAGAATAAGTTAATTTTGTGGAATGGGTAAAATTGCAAAAAGAGTAGAGGAAAGAACAGAAAGAGTGTAATGCTAATGCTAGCATGCTAAAATTAAAAAATGATAACTGGGCCTGGTCACAATGCGTCACATGAAATCAGGGAGGAGCATGTTCAAAAATTAAACATGTTACGGAGGATGAATAGCAGAGATGGAAAGAAAAAAGGAGGAGTGGAGAAGAAGGAATTAGAGAAAGAGGTTAAATGCGGATGAATTGGTTAAACTGGTGAATAGTTGAAATGTGTGGTGGTTGAAAGGCTGAAAGTGTTATCATTGTTGCTGTGTAAAATGGAATAATAATAAGAATAAGAAGAAGAAATAGAAAAAGAAGATTTTTGGGTTTTCCAAGCCTAATTGGAAATAATGTTTTGAATGTACTGAGTGTGGGAAACCGGAGTACCCGGAGAAAAACCCACGTGAACACGGGCAGTGTGCGCAAACTCCACACAGAAAGAACCCGGGCCAGGACTAGAACCCAGTTTCTTTCTATAAGGCAGCAGCACCAAGCACTGTACTACCGTGTCACTAGAACAGAACACGTAAACAAAAAGACATCATATCAATTATATCACATATTACTAAATAACTATTACAAACCTAGCTTACCTCTCACTTACTTACCCATTACTTGGGACAAATTTAAGGGCAGTGCCAGTGGTAAGCCAGTCTGCTGCAGATCCTGGACGCCTCTTCTTGCTGTCGCTGGGCCTCTCTCTTCATGTCTTCTCGCTCTGATATGATGCTGGACGATGTGAGGCGAGAAGGCGGTTGCCTCCCAGATGAAAAGCACACAGCGCTTGGTGGATTCGACTTTTCCATCTTTGTGCTGAAGAGAAAGACCAGGGGGTAACTTAATAACTATTATAAGATAACTTACTACATATAACTATAACTACCTCACTTGCTACATACTACTTACTAACTAGTACAACCTATCTTACTTAATATAACTTAATAACTTACTACTTACCTAACTAGATACTACCTATTATTATCTAACTTACTACATATAACTTAATAACTATTACAACCTAACTTAATACATTTTACTAAACAACTATTACAAACCTAAATTACTACATATTACCTAACTTACCTCTCACTTTCTTCCCCATTAATTAGGCCAAACGTAAGGGTAGTGCCAGCGGTCAGCCAGTACGCTGCAGTCTATCCCATTACGAGTGATCCTGGACGCCTCTTCTCACTGCTGCTGAGCTTCTCTCTTCATGTCTTCTCGCTCCTCCCAGATGAAAAGCACACAGCACTGGGTGGATTTGTCTTTTCCATCTGATTAACAGTAACATGTAAGACAAGATAACTTAATGACAATCAGGCTTAATGACAAAATATGACTTAAAAAAATGATTGGTATCATTAATTTGTTCAAGAAAACACCACAAAAAACATGTGAAGTTTTACCCTCAGTCGGCTCGTCCAGGTCCGAGCGCCCAGTAGATACACAGCAGCAGGATGCTGAACTGGGTCTGGACCGATCGTTGTCCTCTTGCTGCTGTTGATTCCTGCATGTCCTGGTTCTCCTTGCTGCAGAACTGGGTGGAATCAGCTTTTCCATCCGACTGCTGTAGAGCCAGACCAGGGGGTAACTTAATAACTATTATAACCTAACTTACTACATATAGCTTAATAACTATTATGGCCTAACTTACTACATATCTCCTAACTTACCTCTCACTTCCTTCCCCATTAATTAGGCCAAACGTAAGGGTAGTGCCAGCGGTCAGCCAGTACGCTGCAGTCTATCCCATTACGAGTGATCCTGGCCGCCTCTTCTCGCTGCTGCTGAGCTTCTCTCTTCTTGTCTTCTCGCTCTGATATCGTGCTGGTCGACAGGAGGCGAGAAGGCGGTTTCCTCCCAGATGGAAAGCACACAGGTGGATTCGGCTTTTCCATCTGTGTGCTGAAGAGACGGACCAGCTTGTCCCGGGGCAGCTGGGTCCAGGTGGTGGTGGGGTCTGGCTGCGTCCCGGTGGCCTTCATGCCTGCCTCTGGTGAACTGGTCACAGCGGTGACAGGCAGAGGCAGCATGGTGGATGTTCCAGGCTGGGGTCTTCTGTAAGGACAGCTCGTCTTGTCTCTGCCTGACAAGGTGCCTGGACTGGTCCTCCTGGCTGCAGTGTAGGGGAGAGGCGGCTTGGCTGTGGTGCCTGTCAGGGGCAGCTTCGTCATCCCGGCCTTGGGGTGTCGCTGGGGCTTCCTGGCTGCAGGGTGTCGCTCCAACTTCTTCGCCCTTTTTGATGGTTGGGGCATTGGCTCAATCAAAATAGCCAAACCTTCAACAGAGACAAGATTTACCACGAGTGTAAAATCTACAACAGTAACGTGTAAGACTTAACAAGATAACTGGGAATTATGCGCTTGTTAAAATTGTCGTTTACTTTAAATCTGAGATGATTCTGAAATCTTTACATTAATTATAATGCATGTTGGGATGGAAAACACTGATTCTTGAAACTTTAGCAAAAACATGTCCTACTAAGAAAAGTGGCCATTATGTTAGAAATTAAAAACATTTTCATGAATAAAAATAATCAGGGTGTTTTTTGCACATTTGTGAGGCTTCTTTTCTAGGTGTACTAAAAAAAATTATTAATTTAAATTATTATATGCTGGCCACTGCTGACAAAATCAATTGGCCTTCGATAGGAGATAACAATCTTCTCAAACCCACATTATCGTCACCACCGTCAGATATTTATAAAAAGCAATAAAATCAGGCAACTACAAAGTCAACTACATTCCTGAGGACCCATTTTCAAACATTCAGCTCTAGTGCAGGGTTCCTGTAAGGTCGCTTTTTCTCTTAAACTTGTTCATAATTTTGGACACAGCTACTTTCACCACCATAACATGTCAACACTGTCTGTTTTTAAAAAATATATATTAGATTAGATAATGACATTAATGTATACTGATAAAGAAGAGGTCTGAAGTAGCAAAAGAAGGCAAACTATATTTATAATGTGAAAAACTTATGCATATCATGTGAAAGACTAGGTTTTTGTCCCCAGTGTCAGTCGTCACCACTGTCAGGTTTGGTGGTGGTGGCAAAAATCTCCAAAATTTGACAGTGGTGACAAAAATCTCCAAATGGTCCTCAGCAGAGTATAGAATACTCTCACTAGAATATAACTGTTTATCACAATATTTAAAAAAAAAATCATTAATTAAAACACCACAAAAACATGTGAAGTTTTACCCTCAGTCGGATTCGTCCAGGTCCGAGCGCCCAGTAGATACGCAGCAGCAGGACGCTGAACTGGGTCTGGGCCGACCGCTGTCCTCTTGCTGCTGTTGGTTCCTGGATGTCCCGGTCCTCCTCGCTGCTCCCTCGTGATCCTGGCCGCCTCTTCTAGCTGCTGCTGAGCTTCTCTCTTCATGTCTTCTCGCTCTGATATCGTGCTGGTCGACATGAGGCGAGAAGGCGGTTTCCTCCCAGATGGAAAGCACACAGGTGGATTCGGCTTTTCCATCTGAGCACTGAAGAGACGGACCAGCTTGTCCCGGGGCAGCTGGGTCCAGGTGGTGGTCGGGTCTGGCTGCATCCCGGTGGCCTTCATGCCTGCCTCTGGTGAACTGGTCACAGCGGTGACAGGCAGAGGCAGCATGGTGGATGTTCCAGGCTGGGGTCTTCTGTAAGGACAGCTTGTCTGGTTCCTCCTGGACAAGCTGTCTGGTCTGGTCCTCTTGGCTGCAGTGTAGGGGAGAGGCGGCTTGGCTACAGTACGCCTCAGGGGCAGCTTGGTCAACGTGTTGACCTGTGACGTCCCGGCCTTGGGGTATCGCTGGGGCTTCCTGGCTGCAGGGTATTGCTGCACCTTCTTCGCCCTTTTTGCTGGTAGGGGCATTGGCTCAATCAAAATAGCCAAACCTTCAACAGAGACAATAACAAGATTTACCACGAGTGTAAAATCTACAATAGTAACATGTAAGACTTAGTTAACAAGATTTACTTGAATTATTTGCTTGTTTACTTTAAAACTGTGCTGATTCTGAAATCTTCACAATCACCTCACTTTCACAAAACTCAACTGAAAGGGATCAGTGGTTTTTATCATTAATCAAGAAAACACAAAAAACATGCGAAGTTTTACCCTCAGTTGGTTTAGTCCAGGCCCGAGCACCCAGTAGATACGCAGCCGCGCACCGCTGAACTGGGTCTGGGCCGACGTCGTCTTCCTGCTGCTGTCGATTCCTGGATGTCCTGGTCCTCCTCGCTGCTCTGTCATGGTCTCCATCCGGATGAATATCGTAATCTGCTAACTTTGATCAGCTTCTATCTCTGTTTAAATTAAAACACAAACACGATGACGTCACTGACCGGAGCACGTCGCTTTTTTAAGTTCTTTAGTCACCACGTGATTTGTAGTGAGATTACATCTAGAAACCCTGAATTCACCTTCCTGAGCAGTAAAAGTACACAGGCAAACACAGCAAACGACAGCCACACAACCAGACTACGAAATGGTTTTATTTCATGTACTACTCGCTCACTACACCAAGTAGCTTCTCCCCGTTTTTCAAAATTGTGAAGGTGAAGCTGCCAAATATGCAAAACCGTGAATTAGCAGAAATACATAAGTAAACGAGGATATCTGTATGAATAGTTGTCTGAGAGTCTATTGCTGCGAGTATAAACCTATTTGCTCTGGAAAGAGCAGCTAAACCGATGTCGGCTGGATAAACGGGGACTATTTTTATAAAACATGGCGCCGGTCCCGCACTGAAGGGTTAGAGGTCACAAACCAGCCGGTCCACGCAAAAATAACATTTTAACATTGTACTCCCTACTCACCAAAAACGATGTCGCTCCTCTCGGTCGCTTTACAGCTCTGAGAATCAACAAACTCCGTTTCCATGACAACGACGTTCTCGTCCGACGCGACGTGCGGCGCAGCGCGAATCTAACATTAAACACGGAGGCGCTTATGAAACGCGACGGCGATTTTAAATAAAGCAAATAAGGATTTAATTTTAATTTGGTTATTTGATGAAGCTTCATTAAAGTAGTAATAAGAAGCAATACATGCAGTTAAATACTAAAACCAGTAATAAATAAACTTGTTGTAAAGTCCAGTTTTTAGAACAACTCAGTCGCCCAGTAATTGCTAGACAGGGTAGAAGCTATTTCGACTCGTGCACGCAGTGTTTCCTTCATAATGACATTTATTTTGATCAGGAAAATGTGAGGCCACCTCAATCACTTCGGCCTTTACAGGTGAGCTCACCGATGGAACTATTTTACCTGCTCCTGCCCTCTAAGTGTTTAACCCTTTTTTATTCCCCCTCCTCACCTATTCCTGAATTATGGTGCGCTCTGAAAGCCGCTGTTTTGTCCGGTTTGCGCGTCTGAAGTGACAGCGTTAACCACGCCCACTTGTCGCGCTGAACCCCGCGACAAGAAGTGGGGTGTTTCACTGTATTACGTGACATTACACCGTAATGTGTGACTCTATTTGCGCTGTGTCATGATGCGATTTTAAGTGACCGCTGGGACTGTCCCTGTAACTACTGGTTGTAAGTTCCTCTGGATCAGGGGATGAATGCTGTAAATGTAAAATGGCGCCAGCGTTTTTATAGGAGGGAAGTCGTGCTTTTAAAGTATACTGGCGACGATAAAGTTTTGTTTTGTGCTCAGAATGTACTCATATTTCGGGAAATATATCACCTGAACGTATAATGTGAGCTGAGCGCGGTGACTCCTTGCTGGTTTATGAATATTAACCTGTGATATTCCAGTCATAATTGCTCATATCGAAATGATGGGCTATTTTTCATGTGATGAAATAAGACATAAACATTGTTTTGTGTTTATTTAATGCTTGAGTAATATTAAATATGAATGGAGGATGAATGCCTCTGGAAAAATAAATATACTGAACAGAAAAATCTTCTGCCTGTTTTTCTATTTGTAGCTGTGGCACATATCACTGTCGGTAGGGACGCACACAGGAACCCCCACAACTAGTCTCCTTAACCCCATCTCCAGCCTGGCTCCTTGCTGCAGCGTGCACATCACCACGGTGACCACCACTTGCTACTTCTTCCCACCTGTTGCCGGTGCGTGGCGCTGCCTGCTACTGAACTCTTTCACATACCTGCCCTGCTGCATGAGCATCAACATGGCAAACAGAAGTTGTTCCAGATCACCTCTGCCTCTGCCCTGTTTCCATGAAGCTCTGCCCACATGTATATTCACCCCACAGTCTGCTTCCAGCTCCAGCCCCATGTCAGTGAAGGCACCCCCTGGATCAGCCTTGACAGTATGAACGAACCATAACAGGCCTTTTTTGTTTTCATGAGATTAAATTCAAATTTGATGTATCATAAAATAAGTAAAAAATGAACAAACAACATGTTCAAAACAGTTATTCTCTGCTGTGGAATAAAAGGTGTACGTTGCATTTTTGCACATAATTTTGGGTATTCCTGTGAACCCAGGAACCCTGCACCTTCCCTTTTTTTATTATTACATTATTGGCCAGTGTGAAGTATTGGTCATGTGGACATCTTGGTTTGGAATGGGAGCCGTGGGCCTTGTTTCCTCCTCATCTCCACCACTGGTTCATACTTTCTTCCTGGCACTTTGAATTTCACAATCTGGTGGAGGGATGTATAGCCATGCAGAATGTAGTAGAGAGCCATCTGAGTGACGTGTTCCCTGGTGTCCAAGAGGAACTTCTACTGTCATCTTCATTATCACTGATATCTGTTTCAGAAACATAAAGTTTGAGTCAGTAAAATTGCAACCAGAATAAAAACAGCTTGATATTACACATCAAATTGATATTAAAAATCTGTATTGAGGGTAGAGATACACTTCTGGTATTTTTTTGGTGAACACTTCTAAAAAAAGTCTCAAGCAGGTAGGATTTTTTAGCAGGTTCAACTAAACACTCATTAGATGTAGTGATTGGTTGTTTTTTCAGTTCAAAGAAATTCTGGTGACACTGAAGTCCTGAATTTTGAAGCCCTAATGACGTAAAAATTACAGATACACACTTTGCTGAAAAACGGAGTTCGCTGAGAATCTGAAGTTTGTGTGTTATTAGCGCTTTGTATCGCTGGGCCTTAATAACGAATATTTAAAGTGATCTCACGGGATGCGAAACACGATTTTGACACCCCTGCCTTAAAGAATCCTAATACATTAAAATGAAGGAACAATTTGGTCAAATTAAATGGAAATTAATAATAGATAGAATCGTGAAGAGCATTACAAATTCATGACTAGCATTTAGATATTTAGCATTTTATTTACAGTCAGCAGTAGATTCATTTTTTGGACATTCAGAATCTGTATGATTTTCTACAAAGATCACATCCAAATTCATGCATTTGTTTTTTTTATCTATTTTTTTTTGCTGTGGATTATGAGACTTATTGTTCCTGTTGTCATCTTAATGGTTATTTTTTTATATTTTAAATTAAAATTTTATGTTTTAAAATCCTTATTTTTGGGGATTCAGACTCTGTACCGAAGGTTCTGGAAAGAGTTTGATTGTGTGACTCATGAGACGTTATTTTATACGTTACAATACAGTGGGGTCCCCAACTCCTTAATTAAGATTCTATCCTTTTGATTCACTCATCAGTCTACGTATGTTAAATGGGGTAATTGTGTGTCCGTCCTTTTTGATGTTTGTCATGTGGTTAGTAAAGGAAGTGTTCTGTCATCTCTTCTTTTTAATGTGTACATGGATGTGTAGTCGGTGGAACTATAATCAATAACCTGACGTGTGCAGATGATTTAATGATCTACTGTCCATACAGTGCTGGCCTTCAAACGTTACTGAGGGTCTGGTCACAGCACGGTTCAGAGTTTGAGATCACTTATAATGGCAAGAAAAATTGTAAGGAAAGAGAAACATTATACAGACTGTTAGTATTGTGTATAATCTGCATTTAAGTGTTCTCTCTCTCATTTTCCATGACCGAAATGTCATGTGACATATTTTCTGTTCCTTTGGTGCGCAAAACTCTTTACCATAGACACACCTCGTAGATATATACACTAGATGTTGCATTCAGCCCCTCAGCAAAGTCACTTGCCATATTTTGACGTGGTTCCGAGCTAATTAAATCACACTTCTCACACCGGCTGGTCTCCACCCAGTGAAATTCAGCTCTCGTTTCAGTCTCTGACTCTCTTGAGCTGCCACCATCTGGCACTCAGATTCCTGTTCAAGCAACTCTGCAAAACCCACAAGGTTGTAGGAGGTATCCGGCTTCGCTGTGCGGGCATGTCTGGCAAAGGTTGCCATGAGGTCTGAAGAGAGCTTGGCCAGGAGCTGCTGTACATGTGAAGAACTGCCTGACTCTGCAGCTACCTGATTAGTGTCCAGAGACTGGAGCAGGCCTACTAAGACCCGACTCCGTACTGCAAAGTCCCTGAAGTGTTTGGAGTCACCAGAGCGCACCAGAGGTCAATTAAGAATTGTGCTTATTTCTCTCAATACTAAGTGGTGGGGCTGCCCATATCTTTGCTGAAGGGCTGTCAGAGCATGTTTGTATGGAAGTGGGCTATTCTCAGATTCATGATGAAGTTATGCAGAGCCATTTTCAACATAGCAAACTCTAAAGGATCATCATGAACGAAATTAGGAAATGAAGGGGCTTCTATACATCGTCAGTATGTTCTTGGGGTGACTGGGAACTAACCGAAGGAAGATCTACATGCTGGGAACATAAAATATCAGGTACCTGATTACATGGACACTATAACATGGACATTATGACAGAAATACGTGGCTGCAGTAGCTGTTGCTGCTGTACTGGGTTAACATACGCTGGGTCTGTACAGAGTGTAGCAGAGTTGCATCTGAAACAGGCAGAATACTAATGGCTATCTGGACATGAAAAGGTGAAGCGAGGTGTTTCCTGGGAGGAGGAAGAGCAGGCAGATAGCTCCATGGCACTGATGGCTGCTGACAAGAGACTGACACTCGTTCTACTGCGGCAGTGGGCAGCCATGACAGGCGCCCGGGGAGCAGTGTGTGGGGGACGGTGCTTTGCTCAGTGTCACTTCAGTGGTACCTTGGCGATTCGGGATTCGAACCGGCAACTCTCTGATTTTGGACCGCTTCCTCATCACCTACAGAGGAGGGGTTAATGCAGAGGACACATTTCATTGAGTGCATGTCTGATGTGCATGCTGTGACAAAGACCCAAAAATCACTGATTATTATAAAACCCTTTCAATAATCTTAGTACATAAGATAGTTATGACACAACAGATGTGGGTTTGAATACATCATTATTTCAATGTTTGTCCATAACTATTTATTATCTTCCCAGTAATTTGTCTATACTTTTAATCGAAAAACAAGTAAAATACTGAATGATCCACAAAGTTTGAACTGTAGTGTAAAAAAAACAGAACACTTTTACCTGTATGTTGTGTCGTCCGCGGTGGACCCTGGCCCACTCCACGGGGGGTGGAATTAAAGCTCATTTTATTCACATGAATACTACATTAAACCCCACTGAAGATGAAGGTTAACTCCATCTGCATCTATGCAGCAAAGCATCTAATTTTCATTTTTCTTTTCCACAGTTAAAAGCCGGCAGTGTAATCTGACACTGAAATATTCTCCCCACAGTCTCACGTCTCTGTCTCAGTACATGTTCATCTCATTTTCGGGATGGAAACTAATGTGATAATTACAAGGGTGTTAAAATATAACTAGTTTAACAGATTAAAACCTAAAATGGGAAATGAGTGTGTGTGTGTGTTCTGGCACTCCAAGTTATTGTTCAGTTCATAAATCCTGGCAGATTAAAATAAACTCATCAGGCAGCGAGGATGGAAGCATCTCCCAATTTCCTTGTTAGAAATCCGATGCCTTTCCAAAGCCTGGTGGTTGCCTGGAAGGAAACGGGACCATCTGTAACCCCCTGAATTTACATTCAGAATGGTTCTAGACGCAGATAATAAACAGTTACTACAACTAACAACATTCTATAGTTCATGTAATACCAACAGAACTAACATACTGATTTACTAAACTAGTTAACATTCCAAATTAAATAACTCAAAGCTGCATTACCATAGAGCAGTGGTCTCAAACTCCACTTTAGAAGTTATTTTAAACTGTGTAATTCACATAAAACCTTTTTTTGTATATTTGTATGCATCTTTACTGTGTAACAGCATTCAACGTGCAATAACTTCCCCAAATTCTACCTATAAAGAATAAAGAAATATTAATGAAGGGGACAACATCACTCACTCAGAGGTGCAAAGTTGGGGTGATGACTCGCAGCTTGGCGTAGATGGAACTCGCCTCCTTTCCTTTCTGGTTCTTTGTTTCTCTCCTGTCTGGTTTCGCCAGGCGCCGCACTGCTTGTAGTGTCGTTTTTTTATTTGCTGAGTTAAAACTGTCTAGAACGCCACGGACACCGTCGCCATCATCCTCACGTCTCCGCCGCAGTCAGTGCCAGAATCTGCCGAGTTTTCACGACTCTGCCGTAAAGCGCCAAAAAGACGCGCCCCGTTAGGAGAGAAATCCTGCCCGTAAACTTTGTAAAAGCTGTGACGCACGAACTCCCACATTCTCATCCTTTTTTACAAATAGCCTAATAAAAACATTTCATTAGGCGCACTTTAAAATGAGCCATTAAGGTACACGTGTCAAACTCGCGGCCCGCGGGTCACATCCCGCGAGATTACTTTGTATAGATCTATTAATATAACTCGGCGATATGAAGCGCTGATTGCACACAAACTACAGATCCCAAAATGCCGTGCGCACGTTGCTGAGCGCCCTACGCATTATTTGAATCGTTACATGCTGCAATACACGGATTTCGCCTGTATAGTTCAGCTCGACAAAAAGTCAGGAAAATAAAGCTCTACATCTGGGGTATTCAACTAAATTTAAAGAGTTAGAAAAGATTTCTAGAAACAAAAGTCCCAAAGATTATAACTGTTTAGTGTCAATAGTGTCCTATTCATTTTTCATTTAATCAACATTTGATGTAATTAATTCCTGAAAGTCAAATCAAATTAATTCAGAACAATTAAAAAACATTGACAATATTTATTGTCACATTACACAGAACTGAACATACATGTATGACTGCTGATATGCATGTTTTATAGTTTACTAAAAAAGAGTAGGGCTGCATTTCATAATAAAAGGAAATTGTGCATAAAAATTGTGCATTTTTAAATAAAGTTCTGAACTTCAAAAAAATAAAGGGAGAATTTTGACTCAGCAGATTTTATAAAAAATAAACCAACAATTTTTAACAGTTAAACTATTTTAGATGCTCACTTTCTTCCCCTGTTATATTCCCCTGCCTTTTTGTTCAGTTAGAGAATTGATCTCTAGCTTGTCCTACCAGGATTTTAAACATGGGCTTGAATGGAGTCAGGGCCATTCTCATACACATGTGGAGGTGCTCGATCGAGAGCCTGGAATGATATTTAGTTTTAATTATGTTCATTGTTGAGAAAGCTGTCTTGCAGTGGCGTGTGGAGCCAATCATGGTCAATATGTACAAGGCTACTTTGCTCAGACCAGGGAAAGTTGTCATAATAACCATTTGAAGCCAGAAAGTGGAAGGGTCAGTTCTTACAAACTGCTCTTTCAGGGCCACATCTTCTTGGAGATCGAGCAATTCCATCTGGAGAGGATCCAGCATTTGCCCATTCAAAGTGCTGTGTGACTTCCTTTGAGAACCCTCTGACAGCAGTGATGAGAAATAGATTCTGAAGGAACGTGGTGAGTTGCTGTCCAAAGCTGAAGCTGTAAAAAACGGCTGCTGAAGTTCACAATCAGCTTATCAATAAAGCCAACGAAAGAAACAGCATCTCGTCAGTCCCTGAACCTGTTCCTGCACTGCTGGGAAGTGCGTGAAGTCTCTATGCAAGTCTTCCATGAAGACGTTTCCTCTGAAAGAGCAGACAGATGTCATCAAGTCACAAATTGAATTGTCCTTTCCTTGTAGCCTCAAATTCAGATCATTCAAATGTGAAGCGATATCAACCAAAAAGGTCACATTGTCCATCTGTTTCTCATTTTGTAAAAAGAGAGAAAACTCTTTTGCCTTCTGACTTCTTAGTTCTACCAAAAAAGATGCTGCTTCCCTCCTAATGGACCACAAGCATGCTAACACCCTGCCTTTCCTGAGCTGTTTCGCATTATCGTGCAGCAAAAGATCATCAGCATCGACTTCTCTGAGGAATTCTCGATGCGATGCTGGTAGGAAGAAGATGCCCTGAGAAAAATGATCATTTGCATCATTGTATTCATCACCTCAGCATGCTCGTCTGACAGGGAGACACTGAGGACAGATTGGTGAATGATGCAATGGTAAGATGTGAATTCAGGATTGTCTTCTTTCAGTCTCGCTACAGCTCCTTTCTCTCTCCCTATCATAGCAGGGGCTCCATCTGCAGTTATGTAGATGTCTTCTGGTCTGAAGTGAGGTGAGCCCTAAAAGATCTTCACAGAATTCTGTGGTCTGTGTTGAAATACCAGACGGACTAACAGTTGAACATCGTTACACAAGTTAGTGGACTAATCCACAGATAAACCTTCACATGGTGCCGTACACTGGGGCAGTGGTGGCCAAGCGGTTGAGGAAGAGGACACGCAATCAGCAGGTTGACGGTTCGAATCCCGATCCACCAAGGTTCCACTGAGGTGCCACTGAGCAAAGCACCGTCCCCACACACTGTTCCCCGGGCGCCTGTCATGGCTGCCCACTGCTCACTCAAGGTGATGGGTTAAATGCAGAGGACAAATTTGTGTGCACTGTGTGCTGTGATGCTGTATATCACATATGACAATCACTTCACTTTCTTTCTTCTTCCTTACACATGGCTTCATCTAGCTGGTTTAGCACATCCTGAGACAATATTTCCCTTTTCTTTGTGGCAGAAGATGCTAACAACGGTATCTGTTTTATTTTATCTCAAAGCTCTTGTTTTCCATCAAGTAACGTTACTGACAACCTCTCAATCAGTAAATGGCTTTTTTGTGTTGACCCAAAATCCAAGCAGCTCTGAGGGAACACACATGAGAACATTGTTGGGCAGTGAATGTTTGACTCGGGATCCCTTTGGGCTGGTCGTATTGGATTCTGAGACTGCTTATTTGCAGTGATATTACCTCAGATTTTATTGGGAATGTTTCCATTATGTCTCATAATGCCGTTTCACATTGGCACTTTTAATAAGAGCCACGTTTTCTGAACAGATGAGGCTCGTAAGAATAAATGTATTTATCATGAACATGGACATTTCCATGCAATATAAAAAGGGTTTCAAAGTTTTGAGCCACTAAAATCTGATTTATTTAGGGTAAAAGAGCAAATGTACAACACTGTTTTCACTGTAGAATTCACCTGGGAACTTTGCTGTAATGCACATAGGTTTATTAATATGTACAATTCCATGTAATATAAATAAGGTTTCAACTTTTTGGACAACTATTAAGGATGACCTTACTAATATAACATCAGACCCAAGGGGAGGGGGATCTTGCAAGGCTTTGAGAAACTGTTCACCTTGGCAAGGATGTGCATATGGGTTAAGTTCCAAGGCAAATTGTACAGTGAAAACAGGGTAGTATTTCTACACATCCTATTTTAGCCTAAACAAGTGAGTTTTCAATGGCACAAAACTTTTAAACCCTATTTATTTTATTGTGGTCTCATGCTGAAGTAAAGAAGGCTGCTCATCCGGATGAGCAGATGAGATCAATACATGGATCTCTGTTCATAGCGTTCTATGGTAAACAGGTTGGTAATGTTGCCTGGAAGATCTTCGTGGACTGGGGGCTTTCTCTGCCATTAAACCCGCCGTTTACATATCTCTGATATTATCATAATGTCACATCTTAGTGGAACACGAAAAGGCAAAAGAGACTTACAGGTCACACACGCACTCATGTGACACTACAGGTGTCATATATTTAATGCCACTGCAATGGTGCTGATATTTAATAATAGACGCTTTATCTGTGAGGTTTTAGGGTGTACAGATATTACCAGATTCATAATGGTGTGTGTGATTGTATCTGCATTGCAGTGGCTAATCCAGATTCATTTTCCCTTTCAGAGGTGTCCCCTTTGACCCTCCGGCCTTGCAGCCATCATGAGGGTCTGCAGGACCTGCGGTGGGACTGACATTGATGTTGACCAGTCCAGGGGACATCCAGTCTGCATGGGCTGTGGATCGGCCCTGGAGGACAACATCATCGTCTCCGAGGTCACTTTTTCGTAGCGCTCCAGCGGGAAACTATTGGCTGTGAGCCAGTTTTTGGCTGGAGATTGTGAGAGCACACTTACTTAATTATTTACTCACACCCGCTCGTTGGAAACCTGGTGGTGGCCTGGTGGAACTTGCATTATTTTTCTTATTCTCATTGCACTCAATGTGTCTTTTAATGGCCACATGCCTAAACATGCTGTGTTCATTCTTAGATATCTGATTCAGAGGATCATGTTGGGAGTAGATGGCGAGATCTCCCTAAATTCTCCCTAAATGCAGGCACGAGAAGAAAATATAATTTAACCCAACCCACAATTTATTATCCCTCCATGTCAGGTCACTAGTGTGGTTCAAAATTATTTTATTAAGTTTACTTTAGGATGTATTGAAACTAATTATAGGTTTTTCATCTTCTAAATGTAAAAATAAAAAGACAAATAAGTACTACTTTCCGATTATGATCGTCATTGTGAAACACAGCACAGCACATGGTGCATACAACCCAGCAGCCATGACAGGTGCCCGGGGAGCAGTCTGTGGGGATGGGGCTTTGCTCAGTGGCACCTTGGTGTTTCAGGGATTTGAACCTGCAACCTTCTGATTATGAGTCCATTTCTGTATATGCTAGGCCACCACTGCCCCACAAAACATCAACGCAACAAGAGCGAGAATCAAACCCCTAGTGGGCTGGCGATGGGGCAAAAGTCCCGTTTAGTTTTTAATCTGATGCATGGTTGTGATGTATTATTTATATTCCTAGTATACACACATAAAAAGGGCACTCATTTGTTTAAATTTTTTTCAACTAAAACTATTTCCCTGGTTGCGATGTGTCACGGGAACAGGTTGAGATGCAGAGGTCTTTTTTCCCCAGCAGAGGGCGGTGCTCTCGTTTGTAATGCCCCCTTTCCTACCGATGCCAATGCGTTTAATATTCTTTTTCCAAAATATTTCAGTATTTTGTCACTGTGTTTATCTGATCAACACTGTTGCATGTAATGTCTGTAACGTTTTCTTTGTTTTTCTTGGCTGTTACATTTTGGTCTGGTTCTCGTTTCAGCTGCAGGAAATGCCCCTTCCATGGGTTCTGCTTCTTTGCGAGGACAGGCAAGGAGTCCCAAGCCCAGACTGTGCAGAATGGTGAGCTAATCATATACCTATTGCAATTTGAAGATGATTGTACTTTTAAAAACCATCTTTTTGGTTTTATTTCCTCTTCTAGGTATACATAGCTGCAGAATGTTAATTTGATGTATGTGTGGGTGGTTTTTGCATTCATTTTCATATACCTGTACAGCATCATCAGTAGCTTATACCATAAATAAAAATAACCTACACCATAAATAGCACCAAAAATGGCTGATTGCTTGCTAATGATTAGTTTGGTGACATTTGTACTGAATTTATGTATGTCCCCCTCATCCACATTGACTAATTACAGGTGAGTCCCCTGGGTCAGTGGTGGGTTAAGTATGTGGGTCAGCTGGGTCACAGGTACCAGGAACCTATTTCTCTTACCGCAGATTCAGCCTGAGCTTATTTACTGTACTGTAGAAAGACTTGGATGAAAAGACTGAGATGGGATGTCAAAAGGTGAGTTCATAGACTGCAGGACATGACACACTCACGCACACACACACACACACCACACACACAAGCTGCTCACATTGTGTGTACTGATATTGTCATAAATTCTGCAGTTTCAACCCTAATAACTGTGTTGGTTCTTTTAAAATACATGACATCACTTCCCGCCTCACAGCAGGCTCTTCCTGTGCCAGGCCCAGAGGTCTATTAGCATGTCCTCTGGCGCCACACCTTAAATCTCAGACTCTCCGATCAGAATCATCTGAATCGTTTCCAGTGTCTCGGGTGTCTGAGTCTAAAGAACATCCATTAGGTCGGGGGTGGGAGGAGGGGACGACGCACCCATCCTAATCTTACCTCGGGACTGCTGCTCCAATGGACCGAAAGAATGGTGTGTGTAACTAGACTGGCGGACAGATGTCATTGTCCCCGAAACCAGTGATTCTGGCACCACCAACCGCGCAGAAAATAGCATGTGGCTGTCGTTTCAAGTTCATTGGATTGAATTCATTTACAATTCCAGCATTTATAAGATGCTCTTATCCAGAGCAAATTACAATCAGTAGTTACAGGGACAGTCCCCTGGAGACACTCAGGGTTAAGTGTCTTGTTCAGGGACACAATGGTAGTAAGTGGGGTTTGAACCTGTGATTTTTGTGGTCCTCTGGTTCACAGCTGGGTGTGTTTCCTACTAGGCTACTACCACCCCATGTTAAAATAATTCATTCATTTTATCTCTCAGGATGTTCATCGTTGTACTTGACGCCTGAAAAAAAGTGCAATCCAGTCACATGACTAAAAGTTATCCAGAGCTCCCTGATCGCCACTGAGCAAAGCACTGTCCCCACACACTGCTCCCCGGGCGCCTGTCATGGCGTCTGTCATTTCTGTCTGCCCCTCATGTATGCCTATCTAGAACAGGCCCTGCCGAGAAGGGATAATGGCTCATTGGGCACAACTTGTACATTTTCACCTAGGGGTGTACTCACTTTTGTTGCAAGCAGTTTGGACATTATAGTCTGTGTGTTAGTTATTTTGAGTGCAGAGCAACTGTATACTTTACATTTACAGCATCACATCTTCAGTGTTGTACCAAGGAAAGATATAATAAAACATTCAAACCGCAAACTTCTGATTACGGGTCCCAGCAACACTGTAACCTCCAGTCATCCTCTTCACTTCAATGAAGAAGTGGGGTTTGTGACAGCGGTCAATCACCAATATGTTTACCTCAGATTTTTTTTACATTCTTATAGTTCAATTCCTCTTCTATATTAGTTACCACAATTAATTACAGCAATACTAGGACAATCTCTGGATGATCTAAAGAGATTTTGTAATGTGCTGCCAAAAATTTTGTCAAATAAGCATTTATTTTTCATGGGGGATTTGTTTAAATTTTATGATCATTTCAATTTAACAATGAGTGCAAATACAGTGGAGGGTTCTGTATACAGAGACATGCTAAGCTGTAAGTACAGATGAGATGTACACACATTCAGACCTTCTTTCTATATATTCACATAGAGCATTTTCAATTCTGTTTTGGCTGTGCGCTGAGCCTGAATTAACACATTGAATTAATAGATGATCACACTCATATATTTGGGGTGGGACAGAATTATTCCAATGTTCATAAGAAATCATAGAGCATACAATTCTACAAAACGTCTTTTGTTAATATGCTAAAGTATATGATTGCATTTATCATTATATAAGAATGATCAATTGTGGAAAAAGTACTGAAAAAGTCTCTTTACCTTGCATAATACAGCACTTTTATTCTACTTTTAGGTGGTATAAATGTACAAACTGTGTTCAGACCACCCCATAAAACATTTTGAGCACAGTTGGCCACAGAAGCACCAAATTCTGAATTGTATGGTACAATAAAAAGAAAAAAGAAAACCCAAAGTATCCAAAACTGTGAAAATGTTCAACAACTCCTTATTAACAAGCTTCTTGTTTTTCCTTTATCAAAGATTAATATACAGATTCATATTTTTGCTGGTCTTAAGCTCATCATTCGCTGATGACCACATCGTTGTGTCTGTAGGGTGTCATATTAAAAAATACAGTCCTGCTTTATGTTACATAAGGGAACATAATTGCATATTTTCTTTGAATAACTTCTGTTTAAAGAGAAGTAGCACTGTGTCAAGACAATAATATATAAAATATCCATATAACCATGGTTTATCTAAGATGCAAGCAATTTTGTTTATGCATTTGAACAAATGCTGATCAAATATTGATTTATCTCAACCGTGCAACAAATTGTGCAACAATGACAGAAATACAGTCGTGTTCTCCATCTGCAGACTTTTGCTTGTAGGAGATCATTCCTTAGTTTACAGAGTTGGGAGAGACCAACAGCCCAGTGCTTCTAGCACATGTCCACATATCAACATGAAGATTATGGACACTTTCACTTTTTAGACAGCATTATGTGTGTGATTTACAATTTTAAATAGTACCTTCCTGAACACTTTCTGTTGGGTACTGCTGTATAACAGGTCGTGTGTAAATGGTACAGTAAGTGCTGGCAGAGGTGATATAAGAATAAGAGTCAGTAAGCGAAGTTGATTTTTGAAAAAAATTA
Source organism: Denticeps clupeoides (assembly GCF_900700375.1). NCBI lineage: Eukaryota > Metazoa > Chordata > Actinopteri > Clupeiformes > Denticipitidae > Denticeps > Denticeps clupeoides. The sequence continues at coordinate 26,637 of NW_021630098.1, forward strand.
TCTCATCTTTTACAAATGCTCAGACAGGTTGTGGTCATAGGGTAAGCAAAACATTAAAACAATGCAACACATGAAGAACTCAAAGAAGAAAATTATAATGATTTTTATTGCCAACATTCAAAATTACAATATTTGTAAAAGCTGAAAGCACGTCACTATATCATAACAAAATATGATAAACAAATGAAATAAAAGAAGAAACTGTGACTGCTGCTATATAAAGGACAGAAAAAAGGGGAAACCCACCAACACTCTAGAGTGAACTTATCTTCCAAACATCAAAGTCCAAAAGAAGACAATAAAGTCATAACGGTGGCTCTGAAACAGCTTTTTACAAGACATATAGCAGCAGTAGCCCACCACACCAAGAAAAGATCTGCTGATGTGTAGCAGACTGCTATGAGCAGGAGGAAGTGGAGAAGGAAGAGTAGAACTGCATTTGTCACAAACCTGACCCCCCCAATCAACATTTTCATTAAGACAAATAATCACCATATTAATTCATTAAAAGTAAAGTGATCATGGGTGGCACGACTGAGGGCTGATGGGAGAAGGAAAGGGGAGTCATTTAGTAACACAAAAAAAAAAACGGCACAACGGATGGAAACGGATGGATCAAGACTGCATAATCTGCCGCATGGGCATCTGCTGTGATGGACCCGTGGCCCTGGGACATCATACTACCCTCCACTCAAGGGTGCAGCTCTGATGGCAGCGACAACCACAGGGCTCCGGGACTGCTGTAGTTGGTGGTCCTCCCTGGCACTGAAGGACCCGGAACCTCCGGATGCTGTCCTGTCATGTGACATAGCAGCGGCTCCTGCTCCACGGGACACCTGACATATGTCTGGTGTGTCTGTGTTCTCCTGCAGGGTAATGGCTGATCAGACACTGCAGGCTGTGGTGGACACCCGGAAAAAGCTCTACCAGCCCGCTTAGAGTGGTTGAAGTACAGGGAGCAGTCATAGGATGCTGAAGATGGCATGGCACGACTGCAGTGACCAGGCAGAGGGCAGGATGCTGCGCTACTGACGATTGTGGGCGTGCAATGGTGGTAGTAGGCGACCCCTGTGGACTCCTCTCGAGTGGTGGTGGTAGGCGTGAGCAGGGAGGAGGTTGCCAGGAGGGGGTGATGTTCTCTGCTGTGGGCTGGAGTGCTGATACAGTGCTGTTGCCTGCGGGGGAACATCAGTGCAGACGGAGAATGAGTTTACGATTAACGCAGGAGAGGCGGGGTTACCTCAAAGCAGGACCGACATCGCAGCATCTGGCTGGCAACAATCCATCGCATGCTTTGTCCAGCACTCCACCGGATCGCAAAACTCCTCCTCGATCTCACCATCTTCATGCACCAGGAAGTCATGTGGGCCCACACCACACTGGTGACAATTCAGGAAGGGCACTGTGGGAGGTACAGACCCTACACTGTTCAGACACCAGCTCGCGTTGTCCTCACTCTCGTTGCTGTCTGTGTCATCCGCATCAACAGGGAGGCTTCACAGCAGGACGCAGAGGTCCTCGCCCGACATCTCAAACATGGCGGGGGGTGCGTCCTCCATGCCCAAACACCGATTCCTCGCCACTGTAATTGGCCTCCTCGTCGCTCTGCCAACTCACCTGCAGATCGTTCCACTTCCAGGAGAGCCAAAACAAAGGAAACAGGATACAAATGGAAACTAACTCACAGGCGTGAGGCACTAGGCCAGGAACATAAACAAACACAATGTCCACATTAATGCAGCAATGATGTCTGCATGCTGCTTCACAGGTTTATGGAGTCCCGATACATTGGTGTCAGCTGGGATGGATCAGGACTCCATAAAAAGCTGTGACGGCCCCATGGCCCCGGTACGTCACAATGGGAGCTTATATATAATCCAGTGATTGCTCTGTAAAAGACAAATCACAAATTCCTGTTCATGAAGAGCATTTTTATATTACATGTATTATATTATTTACAGTAATGTATTTTATGTCATATAATATGATGTCATTATATAATAAAGAACAGACAAGAGACAGACAAACAGACAGATAAAAATGAAAAACAACAATGTTTAGGGCAAACCAATTATTCAACCCAGGCCAGGATTCGAACCCGGTATTTCCACCACGAAGGTGAATGTGTTACCAATACACCACCAGGGTTTTTGGTTTGGTTTGCCAATTCATACTGGTTCACAGAACAACCAGTAGATTGACTAAATTTAGCTGCCAATTTTAAACTAATTATAACTCAATTTTGGCTTGGAAAGCAGTGAAAGTTTAAAAAACGATAGGATAAAAGGATTAAGAGGGAAGAGTGGAATTGTTTTAGAATAAGTTAATTTTGTGGAATGGGTAAAATTGCAAAAAGAGTAGAGGAAAGAACATAAAGAGTGTAATGTTAATGCTAGCATGCTAAAATTAAAAATGCTAACTGGCCTGGCCCATGAAATCAGATGAGGTTTGGAGCATGTTCAAAAATTATAACATGTTACGGAGGATGAATAGCAGAGATGGAAAGAAAAAAGGAGGAGTGGAGAAGAAGGAATTAAGAGAAAGAGGTTAAATGTGGGTTGAATTGGTTAAACTGGTGAATAGTTGAAATATGTGGTGGTTGAAATGCTGAAAGTGTTATCATTGTTGCTGTGTAAAATGGAATAATAATAATAAGAAGAAGAAGAAGAAATTGAAGAAGATTTTTGGGTTTTTCCAGCCTAAATTGGAAATAATGTTTTGAATGTACTGAGTGTGGGAACCGGAGTACCCGGAGAAAAACCCACGTGAACAAACTCCACACAGAAAGAACCCGGGCCAGGACTAGAACCCAGTTTCTTCCTATAAGGCAGCAGCTCCAAGCACTGTACTACCGTGTCACTAGAACAGAACACGTAAACACACAGACATCATATCAATTATATCACATATTACTAAATAACTATTACAAACCTAGCTTACCTCTCACCAAATTTAAGGGTAGTGCCAGTGGTAAGCCAGTACGCTGCAGATCCTGGACGCCTCTTCTTGCTGTCGCTGGGGCCTCTCTCTTCATGTCTTCTCGCTCTGATATGATGCTGGACGATGTGAGGCGAGAAGGCGGTTGCCTCCCAGATGAAAAGCACACAGCACTTGGTGGATTCGACTTTTCCATCTTTGTGCTGAAGAGACAGACCAGGGGGTAACTTAATAACTATTATAAGCTAACTTACTACATATAACTAAATAACTATAACTACCTCACTTGCTACATACTACTTACTAACTATTACAACCTATCTTACTAAATCTAACTTAATAACTATTACAACCTAACTTAATGCATTTTACTAAACAACTATTACAAACCTAAATTACTACATATTACCTAACTTACCTCTCACTTACTTCCCCATTAATTAGGCCAAACGTAAGGGTAGTGCCAGCGGTCAGCCAGTACGCTGCAGTCTATCCCATTACGAGTGATCCTGGACGCCTCTTCTCGCTGCTGCTGAGCTTCTCTCTTCATGTCTTCTCGCTCCTCCCAGATGAAAAGCACACAGCACTGGGTGGATTTGTCTTTTCCATCTGATTAACAGTAACATGTAAGACAAGATAACTTAATGACAATCAGGCTTAATGACAAAAAATGACTTAAAAAATGATTGGTATCATTAATTTGTTCAAGAAAACACCACAAATCACATGTGAAGTTTTACCCTCAGTCGGCTCGTCCAGGTCCGAGCGCCCAGTAGATACACAGCAGCAGGACGCTGAACTGGGTCTGGACCGATCGTTGTCCTCTTGCTGCTGTTGATTCCTTCATGTCCTGGTTCTCCTTGCTGCAGAACTGGGTGGAATCAGCTTTTCCATCCGACTGCTGTAGAGACAGACCAGGGGGTAACTTAATAACTATTATAACCTAACTTACTACATATAGCTTAATAACTATTACTTCCTAACTTACTACATACTATTATTACATATAGCTTAATAACTATTATGGCCTAACTTACTACATATCTCCTAACTTACCTCTCACTTCCTTCCCCATTAATTAGGCCAAACGTAAGGGTAGTGCCAGCGGTCAGCCAGTACGCTGCAGTCTATCCCATTACGAGTGATCCTGGCCGCCTCTTCTCGCTGCTGCTGAGCTTCTCTCTTCTTGTCTTCTCGCTCTGATATCGTGCTGGACGACAGGAGGCGAGAAGGTGGTTTCCTCCCAGATGGAAAGCACACAGGTGGATTCGGCTTTTCCATCTGTGTGCTGAAGAGACGGACCAGCTTGTCCCGGGGCAGCTGGGTCCAGGTGGTGGTGGGGTCTGGCTGCGTCCCGGTGGCCTTCATGCCTGCCTCTGGTGAAACTGGTCACAGCGGTGACAGGCAGAGGCAGCATGGTGGATGTTCCAGGCTGGGGTCTTCTGTAAGGACAGCTCGTCTTGTTCTCTGCCTGACAAGGTGCCTGGACTGGTCCTCCTGGCTGCAGTGTAGGGGAGAGGCGGCTTGGCTGCGGTGCCTGTCAGGGGCAGCTTCGTCATCCCGGCCTTGGGGTGTCGCTGGGGCTTCCTGGCTGCAGGGTGTCGCTCCAACTTCTTCGCCCTTTTTGATGGTTGGGGCATTGGCTCAATCAAAATAGCCAAACCTTCAACAGAGACAAGATTTACCACGAGTGTAAAATCTACCAACAGTAACGTGTAAGACTTAACAAGATAACTGGGAATTATGCGCTTGTTAAAATTGTCGTTTACTTTAAATCTGAGCTGATTCTGAATCTTTACATTAATTATAATGCATGTTGGGATGGAAAACACTGATTCTTGAAACTTTAGCAAAAACATGTCCTACTAAGAAAAGTGGCCATTATGTTAGAAATTAAAAACATTTTCATGAATAAAAATAATCAGGGTGTCTTTTGCACATTTGTGAGGCTTCTTTTCTAGGTGTACTAAAAAAAATTATTAATTTAAATTATTATATACTGGCCACTGCTGACAAAATCAATTGGCCTTCTATAGGAGATAACAATCTTCTCAAACCCACATTATCGTCACCACCGTCAGATATTTATAAAAAGCAATAAAATCAGGCAACTACAAAGTCAACTACATTCCTGAGGACCCATTTTCAAACATTCAGCTCTAGTGCAGGGTTCCTGTAAGGTCGCTTTTTCTCTTAAACTTGTACATAATTTTGGACACAGCTACTTTCACACACCATAACATGTCAACACTGTCTGTTTTTAAAAATATATATTAGATTAGATAATGACATTAATGTATACTGATAAAGAAGAGGTCTGAAGTAGCAAAAGAAGGCAAACTATATTTATAATGTGAAAAACTTATGCATATCATGTGAAAGACTAGGTTTTTGTCCCCAGTGTCAGTCGTCACCACTGTCAGGTTTGGTGGTGGTGGCAAAAATCTCCAAAATTTGACAGTGGTGACAAAAATCTCCAAATGGTCCTCAGCAGAGTATAGAATACTCTCACTAGAATATAACTGTTGATCACAATATTTAAAAAAAAAAATCATTAATTAAAACACCACAAAAACATGTGAAGTTTTACCCTCAGTCGGTTTCGTCCAGGTCCGAGCGCCCAGTAGATACGCAGCAGCAGGACGCTTAACTGGGTCTGGGCCGACCGCTGTCCTCTTGCTGCTGTTGGTTCCTGGATGTCCCGGTCCTCCTCGCTGCTCCCTCGTGATCCTGGCTGCCTCTTCTCGCTGCTGCTGAGCTTCTCTCTTCATGTCTCTCGCTCTGCTATCATGCTGGTCGACATGAGGCGAGAAGGCGGTTTCCTCCCAGATGGAAAGCACACAGGTGGATTCGGCTTTTCCATCTGAGCACTGAAGAGACGGACCAGCTTGTCCCGGGGCAGCTGGGTCCAGGTGGTGGTGGGGTCTGGCTGCGTCCCGGTGGCCTTCATGCCTGCCTCTGGTGAACTGGTCACAGCGGTGACAGGCAGAGGCAGCATGGTGGATGTTCCAGGCTGGGGTCTTCTGTAAGGACAGCTCGTCTGGTTCCTCCTGGACAAGCTGTCTGGTCTGGTCCTCTTGGCTGCAGTGTAGGGGAGAGGCGGCTTGGCTACAGTACCCTCAGGGGCAACTTGGTCAACGCGTTGACCTGTGACGTTCCGGCCTTGGGGTATCGCTGGGGCTTCCTGGCTGCAGGGTATTGCTGCACCTTCTTTGCCCTTTTTGCTGGTAGGGGCATTGGCTCAATCAAATAGCCAAACCTTCAACAGAGACAATAACAAGATTTACCACGAGTGTAAAATCTACAACAATAACATGTAAGACTTAGTTAACAAGACAACTGGGAATTATTTGCTTGTTTACTTTTAAAACTGTGCTGATTCTGAAATCTTCACAATCACCTCACTTTCACAAAACTCAACTGAAAGGGATCAGTGGTTTTTATCATTAATCAAGAAAACACAAAAAAACAAGTTTTACCCTCAGTCGGTTTAGTCCAGGCCCGAGCACCCAGTAGATACGCAGCCGCGCACCGCTGAACTGGGTCTGGGCCGACTGTCGTCTTCCTGCTGCTGTCGATTCCTGGATGTCCTGGTCCTCCTCGCTGCTCTGTCATGGTCTCCATCCGGATGAATATCCTAATCTGCTAACTTTGATCAGCTTCTATCTCTGTTTAAATTAAAACACAAACACGATGACGTCACTGACCGGAGCACGTTGCTTTTTTAAGTTCTTTAGTCACCACGTGATTTGTAGTGAATAGATGTCTGAGAGTCTGTTGCTGCGAGTATAAACTATTTCGCTCTGGAAAGAGCAGCTAAACCGATGTCGGCTGGATAAACGGGGACTATTTTAATTAGTAAAAACATGGGCGCCGGTCCCGCACTGAAGGGTTAGAGGTCACAAACCAGCCGGTCCACGCAAAAATAACATTTTAACATTGTACTCTCTACTCACCAAAAACGATGTCGCTCCTCTCGGTCGCTTTACAGCTCTGAGAATCAACAAACTCCGTTTCCATGACAACGACGTTCTCGTCCGACGCGACGTGCGGCGCAGCGCGAATTCTAACATTAAACACGGAGGCGCTTATAAAACGCGACGGCGATTTTAAATAAAGCAAATAAGGATTTTATGTTAATTTGGTAATTTGATCAAGCTTCATTAAAGGAGTAATAAGAAGTAATACATGCAGTTAAATACTAAAACCAGTAATAAATAAACTTGTAAAGTCCAGTTTTTAGAACAACTCAGTCGCCCAGTAATTGCTAGACAGGGTAGAAGCTATTTCGACTCGTGCACGCAGTGTTTCCTTCATAATGACATTTATTTGATCAGGAAAATGTGAGGCCACCTCAATCACTTCGGCCTGTACAGGTAAGCTCACCGATGGAACTATTTACCTGCTCATGCCCCTCTTAAGTATTTAACCCTTTTTATTCCCCCTCCTCACCTATTCCTGAATTATGGTGCGCTCTGAAAGCCGCTGTTTTGTCCGGTTTTCGCGTCTGAAGTGACAGCGTTAACCACGCCCACTTGTCGCGCTGAACCCCGCGACAAGAAGTGGGGTGTTTCACTGTATTACGTGACATTACACCGTAATGTGTGACTCTAGTGGCGCTGTGTCATGATGCGATTTTAAGTGACGCTGGGACTGTCCCTGTAACTACTGGTTGTAAGTTCCTCTGGATCAGGGGATAAATGCTGTAAATGTAAAATGGCGCCAGCGTTTTTATAGGCAGGGAAGTCGTGCTTTTAAAGTATACTGGCGACGATAAAGTTTTGTTTTGTGCTCAGAATGTACTCATATTTCGGGAAATATATCACCTGAACGTATAATGTGAGCTGAGCGCGGTGACTCCTTGCTGGTTTATGAATATTAACCTGTGATATTCCAGTCATAATTGCTCATATCGAAATGATGGGCTATTTTTCATGTGATGAAATATGACATAAACATTGTTTTGTGTTTATTTAATGCTTGAGTAATATTAAATATGAATGGAGGATGAATGCCTCTGGGAAAATAAATATAACTGAACAGAAAATCTTCTGCCTCTTTTTTTATTTGTAGCTGTGGCACATATCACTGTCGGTAGGGACGCACACAGGAACCCCCACAACTAGTCTCCTTAACCCCGTCTCCAGCCTGGCTCCTTGCTGCAGCGTGCACATCACCACGGTGACCAGATGCTTGCTACTGCTTCCCACCTGTTGCCGGTGCGGGCGCTGCCTGCTACTGAACTCTTTCACATACCTGCCCTGCTGCATGAGCATCAACATGGCAAACAGAAGTTGTTCCAGATCACCTCTGCCCCTGCCCTGTTTCCATGAAGCGCTGCCTACATGTATTTTCACCCCACAGTCTGCTTCCAGCTCCAGCCCCATGTCAGTGAATGCACCCCCTGGATCGGCCTTGACAGTATGAACGAACAATCAGTAAATATATTATTTTTAAAAAATCATGAAATAAGTAAAAAATGAACAAACAACATGTTATTCTCTGCTGTGGAATAAAAGGTGTATGTTGCATTTTTGCACATAACTTTGGGTATTCCTGTGAACCCAGGAACCCTGCACCTTCCCTTTTTCATTATTACATTATTGGCCAGTGTGAAGTATTGGTCATGTGGACATCTTGGTTTGGAATGGGAGCCGTGGGCCCTTGTTTCCTCCTCTTCTCCTGTATCTGTTGAGAAATCCCACCACTGGTTCATACTTTCTTCCTGGCACTTTGAATTTCACAATCTGGTGGAGGGATGTATAGCCATGCAGAATGTAGTAGAGAGCCATCTGAGTGACGTGTTCCCTGGTGTCCAAGAGGAACTTCTACTGTCATCTTCATTATCACTGATATCTGTTTCAGAAACATAAAGTTTGAGTCAGTAAAATTGCAACCAGAATAAAAACAGCTTGATATTACACATCAAATTTGATATAAAAAATGTGTATTGAGGATAGAGATACACTTCTGGTATTAGTTTGGTGAACACTTCTACAGAAACCCATCAGTTGTGTAAAATCTGTGTACAGTAAATCTGTCAAAAGGAATGCATGTGCTTTTTAATGCATAAAAGTCTTTAAATTTGCATAATTTGACTTCAGATTGTAAATCTGGAAGCTGAATTTTACCAGCCCATGATGATGGTGTACGGTGATTTCCACTCTAAATGATGTACAAACTACAGATCCCATAATGCAGTGCACACTTTGCTGAGAAACGGAGTGCCCGGCGCACTGAGTTCGCTGAGGATCTGAAGTTTGTGTGTTATTAGCGCTTCGTATCTCTGGGCCTTAATAATGAATATTTAAAGTGATCTCTCGGACCACGATTTTGACACCCCTGCCTTAAAGAATCCTAATATATTAAAATGACCAATAAAGACCAATTTGGTCAAATTAAATAGAAATTAATAATAGATAGAATCGTGAAGAGCATTACAAATTCATGGCAACGTAGATGCCTAGCATTTGGATATTTAGCATTTTCTTTACAGTCAGCAGTAGATTCATTTTTTGGACATTTCAGAATTTGTATAATTTTCTACAAAGATCACATCCAAATTCATGTATTTGTTCTTTTTTATCTGATTTTTTTACTGTGGATTATGAGACTTATTGTTCCTGTTGTCATGTGAATGTTTATTTTTTTTATTTTTTAAATTTAAATGTTATGTTTTTATGTTTTAAAATCCTTATTTTTGGGGATTCAGACTCTGTACCGAAGGTTCTGGAAAGAGTTTGATTGTGTGACTCATGAGACGTTATTTTATACGTTACAATACAGTGGGGTCCCCAACTCCTTAATTAAGATTATATCCTTTTGATTCACTCATCAGTCTACGTATGTTAAATGGCGTAACTGTGTGTCCGTCCCTTTTGATGTTTGTCATGTGGTTAGTAAAGGAAGTGTTCTGTCATCTCTTCTTTTTAATGTATACATGGATGTGTAGTCGGTGGAACTATAATCAATAACCTGACGTGTGCAGATGATTTAATGATCTACTGTCCATACAGTGCTGGCCTTCAAACGTTACTGAGGGTCTGGTCACAGCACGGTTCAGAGTTTGAGATCACTTATAATGTGTATCACTTATATGTGTATAATCTGCATTTAAGTGTTCTCTCTCTCATTTTCCATGACCGAAATGTCATGTGACATATTTTCTGTTCCTTTGGTGCGCAAAACTCTTTACCATAGACACACCTCGTAGATATATACACTAGATGTTGCATTCAGCCCCTCAGCAAAGTCACTGCCATATTTTGACGTGGTTCCGAGCTAATTAAATCACACTTCTCTGAAAATTACAGACCAGAGCATCTGTCTTCCCACCCCACCTCATGCTTGTAGTACGAGTGTAGTTTAAGTTCATTTTGAAGGAAAAAATACCTATATGGAGATAGCTTACTTGTATGTTCAAAAAGTTATGTTAACAAAAGGCTTCTCTATCAATTTACGAACCAAAACAATAAAAATCACTTCTCAAATTTGCCAGTTTATGTATTCTGTATTTTGTATGACACCTTGCCTTCCAGATGTTCATTCATTTAGGAGCTCTACCCAGACCTATTGACGCATTTGCTCCCAAAAAAATTTCCCATGCAGTATGGTGTTCCGGCTGGTCTCTTCCCAGTGAAATTCAGCTCTCGTTTCGGTCTCTGACTCTCTTGAGCTGCCCCCATCTGGCACTCAGATTCCTGTTAATCAACTCTGCAAAACCCACAAGGTTGTAGGAGGTATCCGGCTTTGCAGTGCAGGCATGTCTGGCAAAGGTTGCCATGAGGTCTGAAGAGAGCTTGGCCAGGAGCTGCTGTACATGCGAAGAACTGTCCAACTCTGCAGCTACCTGATTAGTGTCCAGAGACTGGAGCAGGCCTACTAAGACCCGACACCAGAGCGCACCGGAGGTCACTTAAGAATTGTGCTTATTTCTCTCAATACTAAGTGGTGGGGCTGCCCATATCTTTGCTGAAGGGCTGTCAGAGCATGTTTGTATGGAAGTGGGCTATTCTCAGATTCATGATGAAGTTATGCAGAGCCATTTTCAACATAGCAAACTCTAAAGGATCATCATGAACGAAATTAGGAAATGAAGGGTCTTCTATACATCGTCAGTATGTTCTTGGGGTGACTGGGAACTAACCGAAGGAAGATCTACATGCTGGGAACATAAATATCAGGTACCTGATTACAGGCCTGAGTGGGAACCTCCATTACTGTGCTTCTAGTTAGAACTCCACCTGGTGGTCATGGATGGGATTGGATGACACGCTATAACATGGACGTTATGACAGAAATACGTGTCTGCAGTAGCTGTTGCTGCTGTACTGGGTTAACATACGCTGGGGGCTGTACAGAGTGTAGCAGAGTTGCATCTGAAACAGGCAGAATACTAATGGCTATCCGGACATGAAAAGGTGAAGCGAGGTGTTACCTGGGAGGAGGAAGAGCAGGCAGATAGGTCCATGGCACTGATGGCTGCTGACAAGAGACTGACACTGATTCAAAAATCATTGATTATTATAAAACCCTTTCAATAATCTTAGTACAGCACTGAATGAAGAAACAAAATTGGCCTTCATGACACAACAGATGTGGGTTTGAATACATCATTATTTCAATGTTTGTCCATAACTATTTATTATCTTCCCAGTAATTTTTCTATACTTTTAATCGAAAAAACAAGTAAATTACTGAATGATCTACAAAGTTTGAACTATAGTGTAAAAAAACAGAACACTTTTACCTGTATGTTGTGTCGTCCGCGGTGGACCCTGGCCCACTTCCACGGGGGGTGGAATTAAAGCTCATTTTATTCACATGAATACTACATTAAACCCCACTGAAGATGAAGGTTAACTCCATCTGCATCGATGCAGCAAAGCATCTCATTTCATTTTCTTTTCTACAGTTAAAAGCCGGCAGTGTAATCTGACACTGAAATATTCTCCCCACAGTCTCACGTCTCTGTCTCAGTACTTGTTCATCTCAGTTTCGGGATGGGAACTAATGTGATAATTACAAGGGTGTTAAAACATAACTAGTTTAACAGATTAAAACCTAAAATGGGAAATGAGTGTGTGTGTGTGTGTGTTCTGGCACTCCAAGTTATTGTTCAGTTCATAAATCCTGGCAGATTAAAATAAACTCATCGGGCAGCGAGGTTGGAAGCATCTCCCAATTTCCTTTTTAAAAATGCGCTGCCTTTCCAAAATCTGGTGGTTTGCGCAACACTGGAAGGAAACGGGACCATCTGTGACCCCCTCTATAAATGTACATTCAGAAACAGTTACTACAACTAACGTTCTATAGTTCATGTAATACCAACAGAACTAACGTACTGATTTACTAAACTAGTTAACATTCCAAATTAAATAACTCAAAGCTGCATTACCATAGAGCAGTGGTCTCAAACTCCACTTTAGAAGTTATTTTAAACGGTGTAATTCACATAAAACCTTTTTTTGTATATTTGTATGCATCTTTACTGTTGTAACAGCATTCACTGCCTCCAACGTGCAATAACTCCCCCAAATTCTACCTATAAAGAATAAAGAAATATTAATGAAGGGGACAACATCACTCACTCAGAGGTGCAAAGTTGGGGTGATGACTCGCAGCTTGGCGTAGATGGAACTCGCCTCCTTTCCTTTCTGGCTCTTTGTTTCTCTCCTGTCTGGTTTCGCCAGGCGCCGCACTTGCTTGTAGTGTCATTTTTTTTATTTGCTGAGTTAAAACTGTCTAGAACGCCACGGACACCGTCGCCATCATCCTCACGTCTCCGCCGCAGTCAGTGCCAGAATCAGAATCAGAGTTTTCACGACTCTGCCGTAAAGCGCCAAAAAGACGCGCCCCGTTCAGAGAGAGAAATCCTGCCCGTAAACTTTGTAAAAAGCTGTGACGCACGAACTCCCACATTCTCATCCTTTTTTACAAATAGCCCAATAAAAACATTTCATTAGGCGCACTTTAAAATGAGCCCTTAAGGTACACGTGCCAAACTCGCTATTAATATAACTCGGCGATATGAAGCGCTGATTGCACACAAACTACAGATCCCAAAATGCCGTGCGCACGTTGCTGAGCGCCTTACGCATTATTTGAATCGTTACATGCTGCAATACACGGATTTCGCCTGTATAGTTCAGCTCGACAAAAAGTCAGGAAAATAAAGCTCTACATCTGGGGTATTCAACTAAATTTAAAGAGGATCAGTTAGAAAATATTTCTAGAAACAAAGGTCCAAAAGATTATAACTGTTTAGTGTGAATAGTGTCCTATTCATTTTTCATTTAATCAACATTTGATGTAATTAATACCTAAAAAGGTTAAAAAACATTGACAATATTTATTGTCACATTACACAGAACTGAACATAAATGTATGACTGCTGATATGCATGTTTTATAGTTTACTAAAAAAGAGTAGGGCTGCATTTCATAATAAAAGGAAATTGTGCATAAAAATTGTGCATTTTTAAATAAAGTTCTGAACTTCAAAAAAATAAAGGGAGAATTTCCCCTTTTCTGACTCAGCAGACTTTTATAGAAAATAAACCAACAAATTTTAACAGTTAAACAATTTTAGACGCTCACTTTGTTCCCCTGTTATATTCCCCTGCTTTTTTGTTCAGTGAGAGAATTGATCTCTAGCTTGTCCTGCCAGGATTTTAAACCTGGGCTTGAATGGAGTCAGGGCCATTCTCATACAAATGTGGAGGTGCTCGATCGAGAGCCTGGAATGATATTTAGTTTTAATTATGTTCATTGTCGAGAAAGCTGTCTTGCAGTGGCGTGTGGAGCCAATCATGGTCAATATGTACAAGGCTACTTTGCTCAGACCAGGGAAAGTTGTCATAATAACCATTTGAAGCCAGAAAGTGGAAGGGTCAGTTCTTATAAACTGCTCTTTCAGGGCCACATCTTCTTGGAGATCGAGCAATTCTATCTGGAGAGGATCCAGCATTTGCCCATTCAAAGTGCTGTGTGACTTCCTTTGAGAACCCTCTGACAGCAGTGATGAGAAATGGATTCTGAAGGAATGTTGTGAGTTGCTGTCCAAAGCTGAAGCTGTAAAAACGGCTGCTGAAGTTCACAATCAGCTTATCAATAAAGCCAACGAAAGAAACAGCATCTCGTCATCCCTGAACCTGTTCCTGCACTGCTGGGAAGTGCGTGAAGTCTCTATGCAAGTCTTCCATGAAGACGTTTCCTCTGAAAGGAGCAGACAGATGTCATCAAGTCACAAATTGAATTGTCCTTTCCCTGTAGCCTCAAATTCAGATCATTCAAATGTGAAGCGATATCAACCAAAAAGGTCACATTGTCCATCTGTTTCTCATTTTGTAAAAAGAGAGAAAACTCTTTTGCCTTCTGACTTCTTAGTTCTACCAAAAAAAGATGCTGCTTCCCTCCTAATGGACCACAAGCGTGCTAACACCCTGCCTTTCCTGAGCTGTTTCGCATTATCGTGCAGCAAAAGATCATCAGCATCGACTTCTCTGAGGAATTCTCGATGCGATGCTGGTAGGAAGAAGATGCCCTGAGAAAAATGATCATTTGCCTCATTGTATTCATCACCTCAGCATGCTCGTCTGACAGGGAGACACTGAGGACAGATTGGTGAATGATGCAATGGTAAGATGTGAATTCAGGATTGTCTTATTTCAGTCTCGCTACAGCTCCTTTCTCTCTCCCTATCATAGCAGGGGCTCCATCTGCAGTTATTAAAATCACTTTTTTGGCTCTAGTCCTCTCTCTGTTAACAGCTCCTTAATGTCCATGTAGATGTCTTCTGGTCTGAAGTGAGGTGAGCCCTAAAAGATCTTCACAGAATTCTGTGGTCTGTGTTGAAATACCAGACGGACTAACAGTTGAGCATCGTCACACAAGTCAGTGGACTCATCCACAGATAAACCTTCACATGGTGCTGTACACTGGGGCAGTGGTGGCCAAGCACTGAGGTGCCACTGAGCAAAGCACCGTCCCCACACACTGCTCCCCGGGCGCCTGTCATGGCTGCCCACTGCTCACTCAAGGTGATGGGTTAAATGCAGAGGACAAATTTGTGTGCACTTCACTTTCTTTCTTCTTCTTTACACATGGCTTCATCTAGCTGGTTTAGCACATCCTGAGACAGTATTTCCCTTTTCTTTGTGGCAGAAGATGCTAACAACGGTATCTGTTTTATTTTATCTCAAAGCTCTTGTTTTCCATCAAGTAACGTTACTGACAACCTCTCAATCAGTAAATGGCTTTTTTGTGTTGACCCAAAATCCAAGCAGCTCTGAGGGAACACACATGAGCACATTGTTGGGCAGTGAATGTGTGACTCGGGATCCCCTTGGGCTGGTCGTATTGGATTCTGAGACTGCTTATTTTTAGTGATATTACCTCAGATTTTATTGGGAATGTTTCCATTATGTCTCATAATGCCGTTTCACATTGGCACTTTTAGTAAGTGCCACGTTTTCTGAACAAATGAGGCTCGTAAGAATACATTTATTTATCATGAACATGGACATTTCTATGCAATATAAAAAGGGTTTATAAAGGCCACTAAAATCTGATTTATTTACTTTTAAACCCTATTTATTTTATTGTGGTCTCATGCTGAAGTAAAGAAGGCTGCATATCCGGATGAGCAGATGAGATCAATCAGAATACATGGATCTCCGTTCATAGCGTTCTATGGTAAACAGGTTGGTAATGTTGCCTGGAAGATCTTCGTGGACTGGGGGCTTTCTCTGCCATTAAACCCGCCGTTTACATATCTCTGATATTATCATAATGTCACATCTTAGTGGAACACGTAAAGGCAAAGGAGATTTACAGGTCACACACGCACTCATGTGACACTACAGGTGTCATATATTTAATACCACTGCAATGGTGCTGATATTTAATAATAGACACTTTATCTGTGAGGTTTTAGGGTGTACAGATATTACCAGATTCATAATGGTGTGTGTGTTTGTAGCTGCATTTGCAGTGGCTAATCCAGATTCGTTTTCCCTTTCAGAGGTGTCCCCTTTGACCCTCCGGCCTTGCAGCCATCATGAGGGTCTGCAGGACCTGCGGTGGGACCGACATTGATGTTGACCAGTCCAAGGGAGATGCAGTCTGCATGGGCTGTGGATCGGCCCTGGAGGACAACATCATCGTCTCCGAGGTCACTTTTTCGTAGAGCTCCAGCGGGAAACTATCGGCTGTGGGCCAGTTTGTGGCCGCAGGCACGAGAAGGAAATATAATTAAACCCAACCCACAATTTATTATCCCTCCATGTCAGGTCACTAGTGTGGTTCAAAATTATTTCATTAAAAGACTTTTACTAGATCTTGTAAGCACACTTACTGCTGGTCTAGCTGTTCTCAATAAAGGTTTTTGGATTGCCCTTTGTAGGGCAATAAAGCATTCTTTTTTTATGTTTTTTTATTGATAATATTAGTCATTGAAAAACTTACTATTTTTTCATAAGATGACACCGTGTGCATATAAATTGTATATACATTTTTAAAGGATGTAGTGAAACTAATTATAGGTTTTTCATCTTCTAAATGTAAAAATAAAAAGACAAATAAGTGCTACTTTCTGTTTAAGGCCACCACTTCCTCAGTATGAAAGTGAAGTGATCGTCATTGTGAAACACAGCACAGCACAGCACATGGTGCATACAACCCAGCAGCCCTGACAGGCGCCCGTGGAGCAGTAAGTGAGGACGGGGCTTTGCTCAGTGGCACCTCAGTGGCACCTTGGTGTTTTAGGGATTGAACCTGCAACCTTCTGATTATGAGTCCATTTCTGTATCTGCTAGGCCACCACTGCCCCACAAAACATCAACGCAACAAGAGCGAGAATCAAACCCCTAGTGGGCTGGCGATGGGGCAAAAAGTCCAGTTCAGTGTTTAATCTGATGCATGGTTGTGATGTATTATTTATATACACATATAAAAAGGGCACTCATTTGTCTTTGTTTTTTTCAACTAAAACTATTTGCCTGGTTGCGATGTGTCACGGGAACAGGTTGAGCTGCAGAGGTCTTTTTTCCCCAGCAGAGGGCGGTGCTCTATCGTTTAATGCCCCCTTTCCTACCAATACCTGAAGCGTTTAATATTCTTTTTCCAAAATATTTCAGTATTTTGTCACTGTGTTTATCTGATCAACACTGTTGCATGTAAATGTCTGTAAATTTGCTTTGTTTTTCTTGGCTGTTACATTTTGGTCTGGTTCTCGTTTCAGCTGCAGGAAATGCCCCTTCCATGGGTTCTGCTTTCTTTGCGGGGACAGGCAAGGAGTCCCAAGCCCAGACTGTGCAGAATGGTGATTAGTTTGGTGTCATTCGTACTGAATTTTTTTATGTCCCCCTCATCCACATTGACTAATTACAGGTGAGTCCCCTGGGTCAGTGGTGGGTTAAGTATGTGGGTCAGCTGGGTCACAGGTACCAGGAACCTATTTCTCTTACCGCAGATTCAGCCTGAGCTTATTTACTGTACTGTAGAAAGACTTGGATGAAAAGACTGATTAATACGTCTGTCCATGGCGCTGATGTGTGTCAAAGGGTGAGTTCATAGACTGCAGGGCATGACACACTCATACACACACACACACACACACACACACACACACACACACACAAGCTGCTCACATTGTATGTACTGATATTATGATAAATTCTGCAGATTCAACCCTAATAACGGAAAGTGAAAGTGAAGTGATTGTCACACGTGATACACAGCAGCACAGCACACGGTGCACACAGTGAAATTTGTCCTCTGCATTTAACCCATCACCCTGAGTGAGCAGTGGGCAGCCATGACAGGCGCCCGGGGAGCAGTGTGTGCGGACGGTGCTTTGCTCAGTGGCACCTCAGTGGTACCTTGGCTGATCGGGATTCAAACCAGCAACCTTCTGATTACGGGGCCGCTTCCTTAACCACTAGGCCACCACTGCCCCAAAAAATGTCCATTGCATTGGCCGGGAATCGAACCCAGGTCCACTACTTGGGAAGCAGCTATGCTCACCACTATACCACCAATGCACTGCGTTGGTTCTTTTAAAATACCACAGATTCTGCATAAGATGAGCACCAAGTGGCTTTCTTTTGTACCTACAGCTTGTGAAATCTCCTGCTGACCAAATCTCAAACTCCACTAAATCTGTTTTTACTGCCTGCCTGAAATTACAATTAAAACAGTGATTTGTTTAGCAGCTGTTGCTAAGTGACTGACTGACTGGTCTCCAGTAACAGCCTCTGTTAGCAGAGCCCTTTAATTATGGGCTGAAGTGATCCTTAAATTCACAGTTCTCATGGACGTGCATCCTGATCTTCATGATGTTCAGTTATCTGCGTTCTTTCCCCAGATCTTTCAGATGGGTCACCCCTGGAGGCATGACATCAATTCCTGCCTCACAGCAGGCACTTCCTGTGCCAGGCCCAGAGGTCTATTAGCATGTCATCTGGCGCCACACCTTAAATCTCAGACTCTCCTATCAGAATCGTCTGAATCGTTTCCAGTGTCTCGGGTGTCTGAGTCTAAAGAACATCCATGAGGTCGGGGTGGGAGGAGGGGACGACGCACACATCCTAATCTTGCCTCGGGACTGCTGCTCCAATGGACTGAAAGGATGGTGTGGATAACTAGATAACTAGTAAGTGGGGTTTGAACCTGTGATTTTTGTGGTCTTCTGGTTCACAGCTGGGTGTGTTACCTACTAGGCTACTACCACCCCATGTTAAAATAATTCATTCATTTTTATCTCTCAGGATGTTCATCTTTGTACTTGATGCCTGAAAAAAGTGCAATCCAGTTACCTGACTAAAACAGTTATCCAAAGCTCTCTGATCGCCACCCCACCCATTTCCCACCTCTGTTGCCACCATGCCACTGGGGGCAGTGGTGGCCTAGTGGTCCCAGCAACACTGTAACCTCCAGTCATCCTCCTCACTTCAATGAGGAAGTGAGGTTTGTGACAGCTGTCAATCACCAATATGTTTTCCTCAGATTTTTTTTTACATTATTATAGTTCAATTCCTCTTCTACATTAGTTACCGCAATTAATTAGCGCAATAATCGGACAATCTCTGGATGTGTGTTGCTCACTTATGCAATGGTGGTAGGAGGAGGGGGAGTTGTTTTCTACGGTCATTCTACAGTATGCCGTGGGAAAATGTTTCTCCCAGACTCATGGACAACATGAAATGAAACAATAAGTGCTGACAAAAATTGCATCAGTTGTACTGCGATTGAAGTACCAGGGCAAGTACATGTTTAGATGGATATATATTGTAGCCTCTCATTTTGCAACTTCCCAACAGAAAAGTTGTCAAGAAGTTCCATCTGAGAATACACGAATATGAGATCTTGTCAGACACTGTGGACCATGGTGCTGTGACCACTCTAGGAGAACCTCTGTCCAACAAGGATCTTGCGTTGCATCGTGGAATGACCCTGGGGGGGTCATTTCTGGTTTCCTGTTAGAATACATAGAGAAAATAAAGGCATGGGCACAGATGGCCCAGAGCATCCTGTTGGATGTATTCCCTGTAATTTTGAAATTAATGAGACTGAAAACTACACTTGTCCATCTATTTATTAAGGAACATGTGTGAACCTCTATTAGACAATTTGAAGGTGAAATCTAATGAAAATCTGGTATGATTCATAAAGAAACGTGGTTCACGTTCAAACACCATCATTAAAGGTCCAAAAAATAAACATGTTAACATGGGGTACATTACAAAAAATAATTGAAAAAAAAAACAATCATGGGTTGCATTAGCATTTATTGTCAGTTTCAACCAAACTCCAGGTAAACCCTTTATTTAACATGCAAAACAATACAGGTCCAAACACACAGGAATTACTCTGCCTGCTCCAGTACATGCACTATATATACAGTCCATAAATGAGAAAGCAGCAATCATTCCATTTTATAGGCAGTCAACAGGTCATACAGAGTGGGTGACCTACACAGAGTAATACTGGTTTGTATTCTTTGTAACATAGAAAACAGGAAGGTGAGATCCTTCCAGTCAATGAAATATAGTTTTGTTCCAAGGCATCTTTGTTCAAAATCAGTGTCAAGTGCTTATTAGTAGTGACTAGTAGTAGTCAATAGTAGTAGTCAATAGAACGCATAAGATAGGAAATCAGGAAGGTTTTGGGGTGGGTTTTTTTTTATCTTAATTAGTTACTGATGGACCCCATCAAATCTGATGAGCCGATTGGCCTGATTGCATCATTTTATAAAGTTCAAATATGTAAACCTCAAATGCAAAGTTGCAACCATGAGTTGAACTATAAAGCACTACTAATTTCAGACTAGACTACTGAAGGACTATGGGGAGGGTATAAAAAGAAGAGATGTCATCATAGGCGCCGACTATTGTTGGGGGGCTGGGAGGCATTACCGTGTCATACAGCATGCCTAAATAAGCTGACTTTATTCATACAAAATGGGTATACCACACCGTTCTTGATGCAATACCGCAATGGTGCCATAAATATTTTCAAGTTCACAAACATCTGCTTGTAAACTGAGAAAACTGGAAAAATGTTCAAGGTGCATGTTTTTTTTTTTTACGGGTCCATGGTGCGTGGCCATTGACACTGACAATACAGATCTAGAAAGTATAGATCTAGTCTTAGTGTTTTAGATGCAAAAATGTAACCGAACTTCTTCATGTTTTTATTATTCTGCAGAAATAAGGCATAGATATTGGACCTTCCACCTGAATACTGTCAAGGAGAATAATATAAAGAATCTCCATAAACATATTTTTCATAGTCTGACTAGTTATTAGATCTTGAGGTAAACCATTATCGGTGCTGCAGGCTCCAACATACCCACAGAGTTGGCACCTATGGATGTCATCGTATGCATCTCAACAAATCTTATACAACGTGAACAACACCAGATCATGCATTGGTTTTTCTCATGGAAACTTGCAATATAATAGCACTAGAAAGTCTTGAGGTCATTCTACCATGTAGAAGTGTGTGCTTTCTTTTTCACTTACACACGTCGGGGCTTGGGCTGCAGTTGTAAACAGTTGTAGTGCGAGTGGGTGGAGATGTAAAGAGTTTTGGAATAGGACAGTTGTCTCTTCTTTGTCATGCAGGGCAGGTTGTAGATAGGGAGGCGGGTGGTGAGTCAGGGTGGGTGCAGAGCAGCAATCTTAATCACTGGTGACGTGGTTCTCGTTGAGGAGGGTGTGCCAGCGTTCAATCTTCTTGTCTTTGTTCTTCAGACACTCGTACCAATGCTTCAGACGCTCTCCTTTAGCAGAGATGCCCAGCTGGCAACCTCCTGTCAAGGGTTGAAGGCATTGAAAAAGATGTGTTTGATAAACATGTTCATCTCCTTCTATGTTATTCAGCATTAACAGACACTGAGGAATTACATTTCTGAGAATATTTTTCATATGCTTACAGTTATCCTTACTTTACATTCTCTCTATCACTACTAAATGATACATTTGTGGCTGGTTCTTTGGTCAAGATGGAGCATTCAATTTGTTTTATTTAGCCTATGCAAAATGTCTGTTTGGGACATTTTCTGGAGAAATAAAATGTCGTAGTCCCAAATAAATACCACTCTGTTGAAAGCAGGATTTCACATAAATATGTGACAAGCTCATGCTGGGTACATAAGTAAATGTTTATTTAAAATGTATTTAATGCATAAATGTTCTTGATAATGTACTGTAAATGATATAGATTTATTGCCTTTTACAAAAAAGGAAAAATAGAAAGTGCTGTTATTTAATATTTTCAGATCATCTTGTGTAGCTTAAGCTTTGTTAACCTTTTAAGAATATAGTAAAATATCATTATAGCAACCTGATCATCATAAAAACATAGAGACAAAAAAAACAGCAATTCAAATAAAAGCAGTTAGAGAAAAGAACATGTGTGAATGCCATGTCTTTATGTACTCAATAAATGTCAAGAGGGGGTCAAGCAGGTCAGCCAATTAAAAAGAAGCAATGAGTGCTGCCTCTGTTCTCAACAATGTAGTCATTAGATTTGCCAATGTCGTAGTCCCAAACTGAAATGTCCAGTGTCTTCTTTG
The DNA here is from genome assembly GCF_900700375.1 of Denticeps clupeoides. Taxonomy (NCBI): domain Eukaryota; kingdom Metazoa; phylum Chordata; class Actinopteri; order Clupeiformes; family Denticipitidae; genus Denticeps; species Denticeps clupeoides. Next base: position 48,654 of record NW_021630098.1, read on the forward strand.
CCAGTTCTGCATGTTTAATTTCATAGCTAAACTCCTGTAAAATAGCCACATGTAGGCCTCATTAATTAAATAAATTTCATATATTTACATTTATTTAAATAAATACATTTATAAAAAACATACATCAATGGCAGCTTCTAACCTCATTAAACTCAGGGTTCAAGGTCTTCTTCTTGATCTGTGTCTTATTCTTAGCCTTCTTTCCCATGTCAGGCTTCAGGCATCTGTATATAGAAGCACAGGCAGCAAATGATAAATTATGATAAAAGCATATTAAGTCACCTTAAATTGTTATTTACTGGATTCATTTAGGTTTTTGCAAGATAATCGATCTTATATCGAGAGAACTTTCAAAGCTCAGCCTTATTCTCAAGCAATTAAAAAATTTGCCCACCAGGAACATTGTTGCACCAATTGTCTATGTTTGGCTAGGAATGAGGCCAACAGTGCGTCTCTCTGTTACTGCAGAAGCTATTTTGCTTAGATAAAAGAGGAACACTCCCTGTGTGATGCAGGTAAAATCATTGATATGAAAAAAGCTATTAATGTACTCACATTCATCAATACATGTGTTAGGATGCATTAATGTAGTGTAAATGCATGTAAGAGTGGATAAATGAGCATGATAACTCACATTTTGACGAAGGGGTCTGAATACCCATTTGCCTCCATAGCAGCAAGGTGAACACAGCGAACAACCCGAACAATCAGCCGACTCAGCTGAGAGTTGTACGTCAGAGAGATTAGGATCCGGCCCTTCTCCTCCACATCTGCTCCATCTTTTACAGACTGATAAATAGAAAAAAGAAAGGAAGAATTTTTTTTTTTTTTACTGTATAATACCTGTATATATATATATATCATTCATTTATTCTCCTTGTACCTCATCCTCATAAAGAGCAATGCCTCGTGCTCCACCAGCTGTAGCAGTTCTCTTTGTCTGAGAGAGACAGTATGAGAGTTATGAAAGGTAAAGTGGGTAAACGGGTTATCTCATTCATTTTCATAGTAGATGCTCCATATGCATGTATTTCATTTGACTTGTTTCAAATCTATATTTTGGTTATGGGTCTCAACTAGGCCTGTCCCAAACGATTATTTTCTAAATGATTCATCTAGTGATTATTTTTTCGGTGCATCGATGAATCTAACGTTTCCTTTTTCTTAATCAGTTGGATTAAGTAATCCCACATTAATTGACTAATATAGTTATTTATAAATTCTAAATTTGCGGCAACGCAATTGATGATGTCGACAGGTGAGGACAGCTCTAGTCTCAACACAAACATGAAAAAATAAAAAATATTCAATACATAAACAGTATGTATTCATGGTTGGCGCGTGACCTGACACCTCCAAGGCTGTGGAGTTTTCATGCTTCCCCCTGTTTTGAAGCTGGTTTCCTTCAGGTTCTCCGGTTTCCTCTCGGCATCCACAAGCACGCACACTAATTGAATTGTTGACTCTATATTGACTGTAGGTATGAGCGTGTGATTGGATGGTGTGTTGGTGTGTGTGCACCCTGCCCTGGTTGAATCCCCAGTAACAGCCATGACCCTGAGTAACAGCACTACACGGTTAAGGAAAGTGTGTTCATGAAGTCAGTGCTTGTGTGTTTGTGTGTTCTTGTACATTTGAAAGTTTTAGCTTTACTGTTGTGAGCTTAGTGGGTACCTTCTGAGGTTTAAAGGTATGGCTAGTTTGCATATAATTCACTATCTGTTGGCTGTGTGTAATGGTGACTCACAGGAATCACTCTTTCCAGACAGACATTGAAGTTCTTCTTCTGGTTCATCTTCAGCTTCTTAAGGGCGACTCGGGTTTCTCCGATGAACTCGTTATGTCCAAACTTATCCTCATCGCACACAGACAGCCTGCAGTGGAGACATTTGGGATACAGTCAGCCCCACCCCACACCTCCTGTCACCTGAGCCACCCTGAGAGCGAGCTCACGGATCTCCCTACCTCAGGGTTTTACGCTGCATGTCCTCATCTGTGATCCCGTGATACACAAGAATCTCATTCCAGGTGGGGTTTCTGGTGTTGCGTAGGGTCTTTGTGCGTAGCTTGGATGACTGCAAGTGGATAATTTGGTGATAATTTGGGAATTTAAAGTTTAACATAACTTTAACATAACTTTAACTATAAACACACTAAATTAGAAGATTATAAAAATATATCTGCAATGATTTGGCTGTGGTGGCCTTTGGGGCAGCGGTTAAGGAAGTGGCCCCGTAATCAGAAGGTTGCCGGTTCCAATCCTGATCCGCCAAGGTGCCAATGAGGTGCTATTGAGCAAAGGACAACAACTACAACAACAACATTTATTTCTTATATAGCCCAAAATCACATACAGTATGTCTCAATGGGCTTTGACAGGCCCTACAGTTGACACCCCCCACACTTGACCCTTCTGCACACAAAAAAAACTCTAGGAGAGAGAAAAAAAAAAGAAAGGAAGAAACCTTGGGAAGGAGTGATACAGAGAGGGACCCCCTTCCAGGGTAGAGTGAGCCAGCAAATGGTGTCAGTGCAGGGTTATCTAAAGTGAAGTGATTGTCACATGTGATACACAGCAGCACAGCACACGATGCACACAGTGAAATTTGTCCTCTGCATTTAACCCATCACCCTGAGTGAGCAGTGGGCAGCCATGACAAGCGCCCGGGGAGCAGTGTGTGGGGACGGTGCTTTGCTCAGTGGTACCTCAGTGGCACCTTGGCAGATCAGGAATCGAACCAGCAACCTTCTGATTACAGGGCTGCTTCCTTAACCGCTAGGCCACCACTGTTGGGGATGATATAATAATAAGTCCTACAGTTGTAGGGTTGGAGAAGTCCAGAATGTAGTCCAGTGTCATGGTCTAGATTACGTGTCCATAATGATGTTACTGGTCCACTTGAAGATCCTTGAAGCGGTGGTGGTGGCTGTGGTGACCCTCTGGTTTGTTTCATGGTATGTCCTTGTTTAGCAGTTGTCAGGAAGTGAAGTGAAATGAGGGTCTAGGATTTTAACAAAAAGCCAGAGAAAACAGATAGGTTTTGAGATTGGATTTAAACACTGAGATAGTGTCTGAGTCCCGGACACTGACAGGCAGGCCGTTCCACTACTGCGGAGCTCTACAGGAGAAGGATCTGCTCCCAGCTGTGACCTTCTGTACTTTTGGTACCAGTAGTGACCCCCGCACCCATTGATCGAAGGGGGCGTGGCGGTTCGTAAAGAACCAAAAGTTCACTCAGGTATTGCGGGGCGGGACCATTTAGAGCTTTATAGGTCAAAAGTAGGATTTTGTAGTCAATCCTAAATTTGATGGGTAACCAGTGCAGTGATTGTAAGACTGGGGTGATGTGGTCAAATTTCCTAGTTCTAGTTAGAACTCTGGCTGCAGCATTCTGAACTAGCTAGAGTTTACTCATGCACCTACTAGAGCATCCAGACAGTAATGCATTGCAGTAATCTAACCTTGATGTAATAAATGCATGGACCAACTTTTCTGCATCATGCATTGAAATGATATTTCTTATTTTTGCAATATTTCTAAGGTGAAAGAATGCTATCCTAGTAACATTATCTACGTGCAAATTGAATGAGAGACCTGCATCAATGATGACACCTAGATCCTTTACTTCAATACTTGGTGAGATAGAAAGGCTATCCAGGGTTATGATGTAGTCAGCCATCTTATGCCTGGCTGCTTGAGGCCCAAGTACAAGCGCTTCTGTCTTGTCAGGGTTTAACAGGAGAAAGTTGGTGAGCATTCACTGTCTAATGTCCTTCAGACAATTCTCTATTTTGTTCAGCTGCTGCCTCTGATCTGGCATTGCTGACAGATACAGCTGTGTGTCGTCAGCGTAGCAATGAAAGCTAATACCGTGTTTGCGGATGACGTCACCTAAAGGTAACATGTATAGCGAAAAAAGTAACGGACAGAACCTTGTGGAACACCAAACTCTACTTTACTATGTGAAGACGAAACACCATTGATGTCCACAAACTGATATCGGTTGGTCAAATATGATCTGAACCATTCAAGGGCTGTTCCCTTAATCCCAACAAAATTCGCTAACCTGGCAAGGAGAATAGCGTGATCAATAGTGTCAAACGCTGCACTCAGATCAAGCAGGACAAGCAGCGAGATGCGTCCCTGATCAGAGGCCAACAGCAGGTCACTTTAACCAGCGCTGTCTCAGTGCTATGATGAGATCTAAATCCCGATTGATATACTTCATGGATATTGTTACAGTCTAGGCATGTGCTCAGCTGCTGGGCTACGACTTTTTCCAAGATTTTTGATATAAACGGGAGGTTGGATATCGGTCTATAATTTGATTGCGATCAAGATCAGGCTTTTTAATCAGGGGTCTAATGACTGCTACCTTGAACGGACTTGGTACGTGGCCGATACTAAGCGATGAGTTAACAATTTTGAGGGTAGAATTTATAATATCGGGTGTTATTTGCTACAAATTCGTTTTGTTTTAACCAAGTTTCGGTCAGGCACAGCACATCGAACCCCTGATCTGTAATAATTTCATTGACAATGAGCGTTTTAGGTGTGAGAGATCTAACATTTAATAATCCTATTATTAAATCGGGGGTGCTGGTGGTACGTTCAGAAGGAGTGATAGTAACGGGTAGTATGTTCCTGAAACAGACACCCCGCCCAGCCCGTGGAACAGACACAGTGTCAGCATATTATTGAGTTTTATTATTAATGTTTCTTGTAGAATCTCTTGTTTTAATAGAGCGAGGTAAAGACACAGTGACAATATTGTACACGCTGGGTGGCGACTCTACGCAAATGGCAGACGCTCGGTTTAGCCGGTCTGTCTGCTGCCTGGTCTCGGCTCTGGCGAGTCAGTTTTGTTTTTTGGTTCTAAGACTATGAGCTAAATTTTTAAGAAAACTGAGTGGCGCCCGCCCAGTTGGGGTGGATGCCGTCTCGCCCAAAAAGACCAGGCTTCCCCCTAAATGTTGGCCAGTTATTAATAAAACCCACTTTATTTTTTGGACACCACTCCGACAACCAGCGATTTATGTCGAGGAGCAGCTACAGGTCTCGTCGCTACGCCGAAACTGCGGTAATGGGCCAGAGCATGTTACTTTATCCGACATCGTTTTAGCCAGTTCAAGCATCTCTATAAAAGTATCTTTAGTTATTTCCGACTGGCGTAGCCGGACGTCGTAGCGCCGACGTGAATCGCTATACTGGAGTACCTGCGGTTACAGGGTTTTATTCGCTGGTGCCGCTATCCTCACGTTTCTAACTAGAGTCGCCAATGACGAGAGCCGGTGGACTGTAGGACCCAGCGGATGCCTCGCTGAGGGGGGAGAAGCGGTTCTGAACGCGGACCGGTGTGTGGTGCCCAGGTGGTGGGGGAGCTTGGCGGGAAGCTCGCTTGCGTGATTTACGCCGAGCCGTCACCCAAGTGCCCTGCTGTCCGGAGGGCGCTACTGGTACCGGCGCCGGGGTAGACACACTCACCGGCTGACTGGGCTGGTGCGCGTCCGGAACTAGAAAGGAGTCAATTAAGACTTCTGTTTCCCTAATTAAATATAAATTTCGGAAGCGCTCCTCTAGCTCGGCTATTTTCTCCGTCATTTCAACTAGTCTCCTACATTTCCCACAGGTGAAATCCTCACTACTGACGGAGTTCGTCAAGCTGTACATTTCACACACTGCACATGGGATTAGCGAGGGAGCCATAACTTACGTTTTTGGTGAATTTGCGTGAGGACCTTCCCCACACACTGCTCCCCGGGAGCCTGTCATGGCTGCCCACTGCTCACCAAGGGTGATGGTTAAAAGCTGAGGACGCATTTCGTTGTGTCACCGTGTGCTCTGCTGCATTGTTTCACAATGACAATCATCACTTCACTTTCAATTTCGGTGGATGAAGAAACAGATAAAACTATTCTGCATGTACCTTGTACCCTCCTTCCCCAAAGCACTTATCACACCCTGCACTGCACCTCACCCTGTAAGATCATCTAGACTCTTCTCTGCTTTGGCGTCTACAGTGGGAACAGACCATGGGATATTGCAGGTTTTCTTTGTTAATAAATCAGCAAAAATGTAAACAATTCTGTATTATCTGTCAGTATGGGGTGCTGTGTGTACATTAATTAGGAAATTTTTACTTTTATTTTAGCAAATGGTTGCAATATAACAAAGAGTGAAAAATTTAAGATGGTCTGAATACTTTCCGTACCCTCTGTAGGTGGTGGAATGAACTTCCCCTAGATGTTCAAGTAGTGACTGGGGGCTTTAAACAAATGCTAAACACCCATTAAGAAGTCTTCCTTTTTGTTCTTATTCTACATGCTATATATGGAAAAAAAGATTTGACTGATGATATGTTTAGACCAGATTTTCACTGATAGTGACTTAAAAGCAAATGCCATCACAGCACCTGTCAAATGCTGTAAATATAATGGAAATTTCCTAAACAGCCCCCACGTCCACCAGGTGGCACCAAATGCAGCCTCTGTCACTCTCTTTCTCCCTCAGGACTGGTTAACTGTAGTTACCTTGCTGGCTCCAGGCAGCAGGTGCAGTTTGACGTAGGGGTCAGCCAGACCATTGGAGTTCATCGGCTTCAGACCCTTCAGATGGAGCACCAGTTTAAATTTGGTTTGTATGTGCTTTTTCGCGCCTTATTTCTGTTTACATTATTAAAACCCCTTTATGTTTAACACTGCACGCACGGGTCTCTTCATCCCTCACCGATGTGGCATGACATTTACAATGACAATCTATTAATAATTTAGAATCTATAAATCTACAATTGTAAGATTTAATGAGATCAATATATAAAGTATATCCCACAGCAGTGATGGCACAAAATGGGTTCAATAAACAAACAAATAAATAAATAAACTAATGTCATAGTAAACATTAGAATGTATGCTTTTTGCATGAATATTGTTCCTGCTCTCTTACTTTTCCTCTAATGATGTTGCAGTGAAGGCTGCTGTTGTCCTGGTCATACAGAAGGCTGAACTCCAGAGCTCCCAAAGTGGCTGAAAGAAGCACAGAGATGATCCAAAACATTTACAATGGAAAACACAATGGGAGTTCCATGGTGTGTCAAATCTCCTCGAACTTTATATGTATTGGAAATCCAGTTTAATAAGAGCAAAAATAGGCCACTGTGTTCACACCGAAAGTCAATTACAAAAGAGTCACTAAAGGAAAACTAGATTACAGCAATGGGTCAGACCCTAATCAGAAAACAATCATTTAGGGCATAAAAGTTCAAAATAACACAAGGTAGAAACTGGCCGGTCACATCACATCACAGCTAAAACTATTTACAAATGATGTTTAAGAATACATTTCTAATAAAATACCCATTTACTGCTTCTGTCAGGAAAAAATGTCATTATATTCTAATTCTAATTTTATTTGTCACATACATAATCAGGTGTACGGAGAGGAGGACGAAGAGTGACGAGAAGACAAGGAATGAAGGACGCAATCACCTGACATCACGAAACCGGGGTTTAATGGCACAAGACAGGGGAGACATCCGAGATGTTGACACTGGTGAACATGGAACATAACTTTAAAGACCTGACGGAGAACAGAAACGAACAGGGCAGCTTTATACAATTAACACAGGTGAAAACGATTAGGGAACATTTCACATGACAGCAGTGAAACTCCGGTCCGGATCGTGACACATACATGGAATGATATGCAGTGAAATGCTTTAGCGACTGCTACAGACCACAGTATTGCAAGTATACAATGAACCAAATATTACAAACATAACAAAATATTACACTTTTATGTCTTTAACATTAAACATAAAATATATGTAACAGGTAGGGTGAAGGTGTGCAAATAAGTGTACATTTTCACTTAGGGGCGTAATCACTTTTGTTGCAAGCAGTTTGGACATTATAGTCTGTGTGTTTAGTTATTTTGAGGGCGGAGCAAACTGACAAGCTGTACATTGTTTACTTTACATTTACAGCGTCACATCTTCAGTGTTGTACCAAGGAAAGATATAATAAAACATTTTGATATTCAAACCGCAAACTTCTGATAATGGCAACACTGTAACTTCCAGTCATCCTCCTCACTTCAATGAGGAAGTGGGGTTTGTGACAGCTGTCAATCACCAATATGTTTACCTCAGATTTTTTGTTACATTATTATAGTTCAATTCCTCTTCTACATTACATTTTCAATTATATTGAATTCATAGATGATCACACTGGATTAAAGATTCCATTGACGTATTTAATTCACATTTAGTCAGTGGTGCAGGTAGCCCAGTGGGTTTGTTGTAACTGTAATATTTTTGGTCAAATCAGTGGAGAGCTATATTTGGGGTTCGACAGAATTGTTCCAATGTTCATAAGAAATCATAGAGCATACAATTCTACAAAAAGTCTTATGTTAATATGCTAAAGTATATGATTGCATTTATCATTATATAAGAATTATCAATTGTGGAAAAAGTACTGAAAATGTAAAAGTGTCTTTACCTTGCATAATACAGCACTTTTATTCTACTTTTAGGCGGTATAAATGTACAAACTGTGTTCAGACCACCCCATAAAACATTTTAAGCACAGTTGGCCACAGAAGCACCAAATTCTGAATTGTATGGTACAATAAAAAGAGAAAAGAAAACCCAAAGTATCCAAAACTGTGAAAATGTTCAACAACTCCTTATTAACAAGCTTCTTGTTTTTCCTACATCAAAGATTAATATACAGATTAATATATTTGCTGGTCTTAAGCTCATCATTCGCTGATGACCACATTGTTGTGTCTGTAGGGTGTCATATTAAAAAATACAGTCCTGCTTTATGTTGCATAAGGGAACATAATTGCTGAACATATTTTCTTGGAATAACTTCTGGTTTAAAGACAAGTAGCACTGTGTCAAGACAATAATATATAACATAACCATATAACCATGGTTTATCTAAGATGCAAGCAATTTTGTTAATGCATTTGAACAAATGCTGATCAAATATTGATTTACCTCAACCATTTGTTTAAGACAAATTGTGCAACAATGACAGAAATACAATCGTGTTCTCCATCTGCAGACTTTTGCTTGTAGGAGATCATTCCTTAGTTTACAGAGTTGGGAGAGACCAACACCCAGTTTTTCAACATGAAGATTATAGACACTTTCACTTTTTAGACAGCATTATGTGTGCGATTTACGCTTTTTAAATAGTCCCTTCCTGAACACTTTCTGTTGGGTACTGCTGTATAACAGGTTGTGTGTAAATGGTACAGTAAGTGCTGGCAGAGGTGATATAAGAATAAGAGTCAGTAAGCGAAGTTACAGTCTGTTCCCTGTTTCCCAGCTCTCCCAGACACATCTATGAGGGTTTATGCTCCCGAGCTACGGAAGCCCAGGTGTGAAAACACACACACATTATATGCTGTGCTGCTACTATCTTGCTGACTCCAAACCATGATATTAAATTTCTCTGTTTAAAATGTTGTCTTCTGTTCTATACTGTGTTAGACTTCAGCAGACCACTGTAACCCTTTTTTATCGAAAGTTAACATTTCTTCTCCTGTTGGCCACGCTCGCTTCGGTCATTTTGCCTAAACAAAAGTGGATGTTGTTATTCTGTTCAATAAAAAAACCTTGACCTAGTCAGAATGAGTTCAATAAGTTCTATAATGTCATATTTTAATCTGTGCATGGCATAGAGAAGAACCACATCAATGTTTTTGTTTAATAATTCGGATTAATGAAAGATTTTTGAAAAAAATTATCTAATCTTTTACAAACGCTCAGTCAGGTTGTGGTCATAGGGTAAGCAATACATTAAAACAAATGCAACACAATGAAGAACTCAAAGAAGAAAATTACAAAGATTTTTATTTCCAACATTCACTTTAAAAGTATTTGTAAAAGCTTCACTATATCATAACAAAATACGATAAACAAATTAAATAAAAGAAGAAACTGTGACTTCTGCTATATAAAGGACAGAAAAAAGGGGAAACCCACCAACACTCCCTAAAGTGAACTCATCTTCCAAACATCAAAGTCCAAAAGAAGACAATAAAGTTATAACGGTGGCTCTGAAACAGCTTTTTACAAGACATATAGCAGCAGTAGCCCACCACACCAAGAAAAGATCTGCTGATGTGTAGCAGACTGCTATGAGCAGGAGGAAATGCCACCACTATGTCTTCACTGGAGTCTTGTAGAGTAGAACTGCATTTGTCACAAACCTGACCCCCCAATCAACATTTTCATTAAGTCAAATAATCACCATATTAATTCATTAAAAGTAAAGTGATCATGGGTGGCATGACTGAGGGCTGATGGGAGAAGGAAGCGCACAGATGGTACATCTGGGAAAGGGGAGTCATTTAGTATCACAAAAAAAAAACGGCACAACGGATGAAAACGGATGGATCAGGACTGCATAATCTGCCGCATGGGCATCTGCTGTGACGGACCCGTGGCCCCGGGACATCATACTACCCTCCACTCAAGGGTGCAGCTCTGATGGCAGCAACAACCACAGGGCTCCGGGACTGCTGTAGTTGGTGGTCCTCCCTGGCACTGAAGGACCCGGAACCTCCGGATGCTGTCCTGTCATGTGACATAGCAGCAGCTCCTGCTCCACGGGACACCTGACATATGTCTGGTGTGTCTGTGTTCTCCTGCAGGGTACTGGCTGATCAGACACTGCAGGCTGTGGCGTGAGTGTGGTGGACACCTGGAAAAAGCTCTACCAGCCCGCTTAAGAGTGGTTGAAGTACAGGGAGCAGTCATAGGATGCTGAAGATGGCATGGCACGACTGCAGTGACCAGGCAGAGGGCAGGATGCTGCGCTACTGACGATTGTGGGCGTGCAATGGTGGTAGTAGGCGACCCCTGTGGACTCCTCTCGAGTGGTGGTGGTAGGCGTGAGCAGGGAGGAGGAGGGGGTGATGTTCTCTGCTGTGGGCTGGAGTGCTGATACAGTGCTGTTGCCTGCGGGGGAACATCAGTGCAGAAGGAGAATGAGTTTACGATTAACGCAGGAGAGGCGGGGTTACCTCAAAGCAGGACCGACAGCGCAGCATCTGGCTGGCAACAATCCAGCACTCCACCGGATCGCAAAACTCCTCCTCGCTCTCACCATCTTCGTGCACCAGGAAGTCATGTGGGCCCACACCACACTGGTGACAATTCAGGAAGGGCACTGTGGGAGGTACAGACCCTACACTGTTCAGACACCAGCTTGCGTTGTCCTCACTCTCGTTGCTGTCTGTGTCATCCGCATCAACAGGGAGGCTTCACAGCAGGACGCAGAGGTCCTCGCCCGACATCTCAAACATGGTGGGGGAGACGTCCTCCATGCCCACACCGATTCCTCGCCACTGTCATAGGCCTCCTCGTCGCCCTGCCAACTCACCTGCAGATCGTTCCACTTCCAGGAGAGCCAAAACAAAGCAAACAGGATACAAATGGAAACTAACTCACAGGCGTGAGGCACTAGGCCAGGAACATAAACAAACACAATGTCCACATTAATGCAGCAACGATGTCTGCATGCTGCTTCACAGGTTTTATGAAGTCCCGATACATTAAGACCAATTGGTGTCAGCTGGGATGGATCAGGACTCCATAAAAAGCTGTGACAGCCCCATGGCCCCGGTACGTCACAATGGGAGCTCATATATAATCCAGTGATTGCTCTGTAAAAGACAAATCACAAATTCCTTTTCATGAAGAGCATTTTTTTATTACATGTATTATATTATTTATAGTAATGTATTTTATGTCATATAATATGATGTCATTATATAATAAAGAACAGACAAGAGACAGATAAAAATGAAAAACAACAATGTTTAGGGCAAACCAATTATTTAACCCAGGCCAGGATTCGAACCCGGTATTTCCACCACGAAGGTGAATGTGTTACCAATACACCACCAGGGTTTTTGGTTTGGTTTGCCAATTCATACTGGTTCACAGAACAACCAGTAGATTGACTAAATTTAGCTGCCAATTTAAACTAATTATAACTCAATTTTGGCTTGGAAAGCAGTGAAAGTTTAAAAAATGATAGGATAAAAGGATTTAAGAGGGAAGAGTGGAATTGTTTTAGAATAAGTTAATTTTGTGGAATGGGTAAAATTGCAAAAAGAGTAGAGGAAAGAACAGAAAGAGTGTAATGTTAATGCTAGCATGCTAAAATTTAAAAATGCTAACTGGGCCTGGCCACAATGCGTCACATGAAATCAGATGAGGTTTGGAGCATGTTCAAAAAATAAACATGTTACGGAGGATGAATAGCAGAGATGGAAAGAAAAAAGGAGGAGTGGAGAAGAAGGAATTAAGAGAAAGAGGTTAAATGCGGTTGAATTGGTTAAACTGGTGAATAGTTGAAATGTGTGGTGGTTGAAAGGCTGAAAGTGTTATCATTGTTGCTCTGTAAAATGGAATAATAATAATAATAAGAAGAAGAAATAGAAAAAGAAGATTTTGGGTTTTCCAAGCCTAAATTGGAAATAATGTTTTGAATGTATTGAGTGTGGGAAACCGGAGTACCCGGAGAAAAACCCACGTGAACACGGGCAGTGTGCGCAAACTCCACACAGAAAGAACCCGGGCCAGGACTAGAACCCAGTTTCTTTCTATAAGGCAGCAGCTCCAAGCACTGTACTACCGTGTCACTAGAACAGCACACGTAAACACAAAGACATCATATCAATTATATCACATATTACTAAATAACTATTACAAGCCTAGCTTACCTCTCACATACTTACCTATTACTTGGGACAAATTTAAGGGTAGTGCCAGTGGTCAGCCAGTCTGCTGCAGATCCTGGACGCCTCTTCTTGCTGTCGCTGGGCCTCTCTCTTCATGTCTTCTCGCTCTGATATGATGCTGGACGATGTGAGGCGAGAAGGCGGTTGCCTCCCAGATGAAAAGCACACAGCACTTGGTGGATTCGACTTTTCCATCTTTGTGCTGAAGAGACAGACCAGGAGGTAACTTAATAACTATTATAAGATAACTTACTACATATAACTAAATAACTATAACTACCTCACTTGCTACATACTACTTACTAACTATTACAACCTATCTTACTAAATCTAACTTAATAACTATTACTACTTACCTAACTAGATACTACCTATTATTATCTAACTTACTACATATAACTTAATAACTATTACAACCTAACTTAATACATTTTACTAAACAACTATTACAAACCTAAATTACTACATATTACCTAACTTACCTCTCACTTACTTCCCCATTAATTAGGCCAAACGTAAGGGTAGTGCCAGCGGTCAGCCAGTACGCTGCAGTCTATCCCATTACGAGTGATCCTGGACGCCTCTTCTTGCTGCTGCTGAGCTTCTCTCTTCATGTCTTCTCGCTCCTCCCAGATGAAAAGCACACAGCACTGGGTGGATTTGTCTTTTCCATCTGATTAACAGTAACATGTAAGACAAGATAACTTAATGACAATCAAGCTTAATGACAAAAAATGACTTAAAAAATGATTGATATCATTAATTTGTGCAAGAAAACACCACAAAACACATGTGAAGTTTTACCCTCAGTCGGCTCGTCCAGGTCCGAGCGCCCAGTAGATACACAGCAGCAGGACGCTGAACTGGGTCTGGACCGATCGTTGTCCTCTTGCTGCTGTTGATTCCTGCATGTCCTGGTTCTCCTTGCTGCAGAACTGGGTGGAATCAGCTTTTCCATCCGACTGCTGTAGAGACAGACCAACTTACTACATATAACTAACTAACTATTACTTCCTAACTTACTACATACTATTATTATCTAACTTATTACATATAGCTTAATAACTATTATGGCCTAACTTACTACATATCTCCTAACTTATCTCTCACTTCCTTCCCCATTAATTAGGCCAAACGTAAGGGTAGTGCCAGCGGTCAGCCAGTACGCTGCAGTCTATCCCATTACGAGTGATCCTGGCCGCCTCTTCTCGCTGCTGCTGAGCTTCTCTCTTCTTGTCTTCTCGCTCTGGACGATAGGAGGCGAGAAGGTGGTTTCCTCCCAGATGGAAAGCACACAGGTGGATTCGGCTTTTCCATCTGAGCACTGAAGAGACGGACCAGCTTGTCCCGGGGCAGCTGGGTCCAGGTGGTGGTGTGGTCTGGCTGCGTCCCGGTGGCCTTCATGCCTGCCTCTGGTGAACTGGTCACCCCAGGCTGGGGTCTTCTGTAAGGACAGTTCGTCTTGTCTCTGCCTGACAAGGTGCCTGGACTGGTCCTCCTGGCTGCAGTGTAGGGGAGAGGCGGCTTGGTCAACGTGTTGACCTGTGACATCCCGGCCTTGGGGTGTCGCTGGGGCTTCCTGGCTGCAGGGTGTCGCTCCAACTTCTTCGCCCTTTTTGATGGTTGGGGCATTGGCTCAATCAAAATAGCCAAACCTTCAATAGAGACAAGATTTACCACGAGTGTAAAATCTACAACAGTAACGTGTAAGACTTAACAAGATAACTGGGAATTATGCGCTTGTTAAAATTGTTGTTTACTTTAAATCTGAGTTGATTCTGAAATCTTATTTTGAAACATTAATTATAATGCATGTTGGGATGGAAAACACTGAATAAAAATAATCAGGTTGTCTTTTGCACATTTGTGAGGCTTCTTTTCTAGGTGTACTAAAAAACATTATTAATTTAAATTATTATATGCTGGCCACTGCTGACAAAATCAATTGGCTTTTGATAGGAGATAACAATCTTCTTAAACCCACATTATCGTCACCACCATCAGATATTTATAAAAAGCAATAAAATCAGGCAACTAAAGAGTCAACTACATTCCTGAGGACCCATTTTCAAACATTCAGCTCTAGTGCAGGGTTCCTGTAAGGTCGCTTTTTCTCTTAAACTTGTTCATAATTTTGGACACAGCTACTTTCACAACCATAACATGTCAACACTGTCTGTTTTTAAAAAATATATATTAGATTAGATAATGACATTAATGTATACTGTTAAAGAAGAGGTCTGGCAAACTATATTTATAATGTGAACAACTTATGCATATCATGTGAAAGACTAGGTTTTTGTCCCCAGCGTCAGTCGTCACTACTGTCAGGTTTTGTGGTGGTGACAAAAATCTCCAAAATTTGACAGTGGTGACAAAAATCTCCAAAATTTGACAGTGGTGACAAAAATCTCCAAATGGTCCTCAGCAGAGTATAGAATACTCTCACTAGAATATAACTGTTGATCACAATATTAAAAAAAATTATCATTAATTAAAACACCACAAAAACACATGAAGTTTTACCCTCAGTCGGTTTCGTCCAGGTCCGAGCGCCCAGTAGATACGCAGCAGCAGGACGCTGAACTGGGTCTGGGCCGACCGCTGTCCTGTTGCTGCTGTTGGTTCCTGGATGTCGCTGCTCCCTCATGATCCTGGCCGCCTTTTCTCGCTGCTGCTGAGCTTCTCTCTTCATGTCTTCTCGCTCTGCTATCATGCTGGTCGACATGAGGCGAGAAGGCGGTTTCCTCCCAGATGGAAAGCACACAGGTGGATTCGGCTTTTCCATCTGAGCACTGAAGAGACGGACCAGCTTGTCCCGGGGCAGCTGGGTCCAGGTGGTGGTGGGGTCTGGCTGCGTCCCGGTGGCCTTCATGCCTGCCTCTGGTGAACTGGTCACAGCGGTGACAGGCAGAGGCAGCATGGTGGATGTTCCAGGCTGGGGTCGTCTGTAAGGACAGCTTGTCTGGTTCCTCCTGGACAAGCTGTCTGGTCTGGTCCTCTTGGCTGCAGTGTAGGGGAGAGGCGGCTTGGCTACAGTACGCCTCAGGGGCAGCTTGGTCAACGTGTTGACCTGTGACGTTCCGGCCTTGGGGTATCGCTGGGGCTTCCTGGCTGCAGGGTATTGCTGCACCTTCTTCGCCCTTTTTGCTGGTAGGGGCATTGGCTCAATCAAAATAGCCAAACCTTCAACAGAGACAATAACAAGATTTACCACGAGTGTAAAATCTACTTTAAAACTGTACTGATTCTGAAATCTTCACAATCACCTCACTTTCACAAAACTCAACTGTAAATGAAGGGATCAGTGGTTTTTATCATTAATCAAGAAAACACAAAAAACATGCGAAGTTTTACCCTCAGTCGGTTTAGTCCAGGCCCGAGCACCCAGTAGATACGCAGCCGCGCACCGCTGAACTGGGTCTGGGCCGACCGTCGTCTTCCTGCTGCTGTCGATTCCTGGATGTCCTGGTCCTCCTCGCTGCTCTGTCACGGTCTCCATCCGGATGAATATCGTAATCTGCTAACTTTGATCAGCTTCTATCTCTGTTTAAATTAAAACACAAACATGATGACGTCACTGGCCGGAGCACGTCGCTTTTTTTAAGTTCTTTAGTCACCACGTGATTTGTAGTGAGAGTACATCTAGAAACCCTGAATTCACCTTCCTGAGCAGTAAAAGTACACGGGCAAACACAGCAAACGACAGCCACACAACCAGACTACGAAATGATTTTATTTCATGTACTACTCGCTCACTACACCAAGTCGCTTCTCCCCGTTTTTCAAAATTGTGAAGGTGAAGCTGCCAAATATGCAAATTTACCGCGAATTAGCAGAAATACATAAATAAACGAGGATATCTGTGTGAATAGTCGTCTGAGAGTCTGTTACTGCGAGTATAAACCTATTCGCTCTGGAAAGAGAAGCTAAACCGATGTCGGCTGGATAAACGGAGACTATTTTAATTAGTAAAACATGGCGCCGGTCCCGCACTGAAGGGTTAGAGGTCACAAACCAGCCGGTCCACGCAAAAATAACATTTTAACATTGTACTCCCTACTCACCAAAAACGATGTCGCTCCTCTCGGTCGCTTTACAGCTCTGAGAATCAACAAACTCCGTTTCCATGACAACGACGTTCTCGTCCGACGCGACGTGCGGCGCAGCGCGAATCTAACATTAAACACGGAGACGCTTATAAAACGCGACGGCGATTTTAAATAAAGCAAATAAGGATTTTATGTTAATTTGGTAATTTAATCAAGCTTCATTAAAGGAGTAATAAGAAGTAATACATGCAGTTAAATACTAAAACCAGTAATAAATAAACTTGTTGTAAAGTCCAGTTTTTAGAACAACTCAGTCGCCCAGTAATTGCTAGACAGGGTAGAAGCTATTTCGACTCGTGCACGCAGTGTTTCCTTCATAATGACATTTATTTTGATCAGGAAAATGTGAGGCCACCTCAATCACTTCGGCCTGTACAGGTAAGCTCACCGATGGAACTATTTTACCTGCTCCTGCCCCTCTTAAGTATTTAACCCTTTTTATTCCCCCTCCTCACCTATTCCTGAATTATGGTGCGGTCTGAAAGCCGCTGTTTTGTCCGGTTTTCGCGTCTGAAGTGACAGCGTTAACCACACCCACTTGTCGCGCTGAACCCCGCGACAAGAAGTGGGGTGTTTCACTGTATTACGTGACATTACACCGTAATGTGTGACTCTAGTGGCGCTGTGTCATGATGCGATTTTAAGTGACGCTGGGACTGTCCCTGTCACTACTGGTTGTAAGTTCCTCTGGATCAGGGGATAAATGCTGTAAATGTAAAATGGCGCCAGCGTTTGTAAAGGAGGGAAGTCGTGCTTTTAAAGTATACTGGCGACGATAAAGTTTTGTTTTGTGCTCAGAATGTACTCATATTTCGGGAAATATATCACCTGAACGTATAATATGAGCTGAGCGCGGTGACTCCTTGCTGATTTATGAATATTAACCTGTGATATTCCAGTCATAATTGCTCATATCGAAATGATGGGCTATTTTTCATGTGATGAAATAAGACATAAACATTGTTTTGTGTTTATTTAATGCTTGAGTTATATTAAATATGAATGGAGGATGAATGCCTCTGGAAAAATAAATATAACTGAACAGAAAAATCTTTTTTTATTTGTAGCTGTGGCACATATCACTGTTGGTAGGGGCACACACAGGAACCCCCACAACTAGTCTCCTTAACCCCGTCTCCAGCCTGGCTCCTTGCTGCAGTGTGCACATCACCACGGTGACCAGATGCTTGCTACTTCTTCCCACCTGTTGCCGGTGCGTGGCGCTGCCTGTTACTGAACTCTTTCACATACCTGCCCTGCTGCATGAGCATCAACATGGCAAACAGAAGTTGTTCCAGATCACCTCTGCCTTTGCCCTGTTTCCATGAAGCGCTGCCCACATGTATATTCACCCCACAGTCTGCTTCCAGCTCCAGCCCCATGTCAGTGAATGCACCCCCTGGATCGGCCTTGACAGTATGAACAAACCACAACAGGCTTTTTTTGTTTTTCATGAGATTAAGTTCAAATTTGATGTACAATCAGTAAATATATTATTTTAAAAAAATCATGAAATAAGTAAAAAATGAACAAACAACATGTTATTCTCTGCTGTGGAATAAAAGGTGTACGTTGCATTTTTGCACATAACTTTGGGTATTCCTGTGAACCCAGGAACCCTGCACCTTCCCTTTTTTATTATTACATTATTGGCCAGTGTGAAGTATTGGTCATGTGGACATCTTGGTTTGGAATGGGAGCCGTGGGCCCTTGTTTCCTCCTCTTCTCCTGTATCTGTTGAGAAATCCCACCACTGGTTCATACTTTCTTCCTGGCACTTTGAATTTCACAATCTGGTGGAGGGATGTATAGGCATGCAGCATGTAGTAGAGAGCCATCTGAGTGACGTGTTCCCTGGTGTCCAAGAGGAACTTCTACTGTCATCTTCATTATCACTGATATCTGTTTCAGAAACATAAAGTTTGAGTCAGTAAAATTGCAACCAGAATAAAAACAGCTTGATATTACACATTAAATTTGATATAAAAAATTTGTATTGAGGATAGAGATACACTTCTGGTATTTGTTTGGTGAACACTTCTACAGAAACCCATCAGTTGTGTAAAAGACATACAGTAAATCTGTCAAAAGGAATGCATGTGCTTTTTAAAGCATAAAAGTCTTTAAATTTGCATAATTTTACTTCAGATTTTACTTCAGATTGTAAATCTGAAGTACCAGCCCATACCAGCCCATGATGATGGTGTACGGTGATTTCCACTCTGACAGTGTGGAAGTGGTGTTTTCCAAAAATGCCGTACTTTTAACTGAAATTCAACATGTGCTCAAGCAGGTAGGATTTTTTAGCAGGTTCAACTAAATGACGTACAAACTACAGGTCCCATAATGCAGTGCACACTTTCGCACTGAGTTCGCTGAGGATCTGAAGTTTGTGTGTTATTAGCGCTTCGTATCTCTGGGCCTTAATAATGAATATTTAAAGTGATCTCACGGACCACGATTTTGACACCCCTGCCTTAAAGAATCCTAATATATTAAAATGACCAATAAAGACCAATTTGGTCATATTAAATAGAAATTAATAATAGATAGAATCGTGAAGAGCATTACAAATTAATGGCAACGTAGATGCCTAGCATTTAGATATTTAGCATTTTCTTTACAGTCAGCAGTAGATTCATTTTTTGGACATTTCAGAATCTGTTTAATTTTCTACAAAGATCACATCCAAATTCATGCATTTGTCTTTTTTATCTATTTTTATCTATTTTACTGTGGATTATGAGACTTATTGTTCCTGTTGTCATCTGAATGGTTATTTTTTAATTTTTTAAATTTAAATGTTATGTTTTTATGTTTTAAAATCCTTATTTTTGGGGATTCAGACTCTGTACAGAAGGTTCTGGAAAGAGTTTGATTGTGCGACTCATGAGACGTTATTTTATACGTTACAATACAGTGGGGTCCCCAACTCCTTAATTAAGATTCTATCCTTTTGATTCACTCATCAGTCTACGTATGTTAAATGGGGTAACTGTGTGTCTGTCCCTTTTGATGTTTGTCATGTGGTTAGTAAAGGAAGTGTTCTGTCATCTCTTCTTTTTAATATGTACATGGATGTGTAGTCGGTGGAACTATAATCAATAACCTGACGTGTGCAGATGATTTAATGATCTTCTGTCCATACAGTGCTGGCCTTCAAACGTTACTGAGGGTCTGTTCACAGCACGGTTCAGAGTTTGAGATCACTTATAATGGCAAGAAAAATCGTAAGGAAAGAAAAACATTATACAGACTGTTAGTATTGTGTATTATCTGCATTTAAGTGTTCTCTCTCTCATTTTCCATGACCGAAATGTCATGTGACATATTTTCTGTTCCTTTGGTGCGCAAAACTCTTTACCATAGACACACCTCGTAGATATATACACTAGATGTTGCATTCAGCCCCTCAGCAAAGTCACTGCCATATTTTGACGTGGTTCCGAGCTAATTAAATCACACTTCTCTGAAAATTACAGACCAGAGCATCTGTCTTCCCACCCCACCTCATGCTTGTAGTACGAGTGTAGTTTAAGTTCATTTTGAAGGAAAAAATACCTATATGGAGATAGCCTACTTGTATGTTCAAAATGTTATGTTAACAAAAGGCTTCTCTATCAATTTATTCATAAATACATGTCTGACTTTTATAACGAACCAAGACAATAAAAATCACTTCTCAAATTTGCCAGTTTATGTATTCTGTATTTTGTATGACACCTTGCCTTCCAGTTCATTCATTTAGGAGCTCTACCCAGACCCAAGGCTCTATTGACGCATTTGCTCCCAAAAAAAATTCCCCATGCAGTATGGTGTTCCGCCTGGTCTCCTCCCGGTGACATTCAGCTCTCGTTTCGGTCTCTGACTCTCTTGAGCTGCCACCATCTGGCACTCAGATTCCTGTTCAAGCCACTCTGCAAAACCCACAAGGTTGTAGGAGGTATCCGGCTTTGCTGTGCAGGCATGTCTGGCAAAGGTTGCCATGAGGTCTGAAGAGTGCTTGGCCAGGAGCTGCTGTACATGTGAAGAACTGCCCGACTCTGCAGCTACCTGATTAGTGTCCAGAGACTGGAGCAGGCCTACTAAGACCCGAGCGCACCGGAGGTCAATTAAGAATTGTGCTTATTTCTCTCAATACTAAGTGGTGGGGCTGCCCATATCTTTGCTGAAGGGCTGTCAGAGCATGTTTGTATGGAAGTGGGCTATGCTCAGATTCATGATGAAGTTATGCAGAGCCATTTTCAACATAGCAAACTCTAAAGGATCATCATGAACGAAATTAGGAAATGAAGGGGCTTCTATACATCGTCAGTATGTTCTTGGGGTGACTGGGAACTAACCGAAGGAAGATCTACATGCTGGGAACATAAAATATCAGGTACCTGATTATAGGTCTGAGTGGGAACCTCCATTACTGTGCTTCTAGTTAGAACTCCACCTGGTGGTCATGGATGGGATTGGACGACACGCTATAACATGGACATTATGACAGAAATACGTGTCTGCAGTAGCTGTTGCTGCTGTACTGGGTTAACATACGCTGGGGGCTGTACAGAGTGTAGCAGAGTTGCATCTGAAACAGGCAGAATACTAATGGCTATCCGGACATGAAAAGGTGAAGCGAGGTGTTACCTGGGAGGAGGAAGAGCAGGCAGATAGGTTCATGGCACTGATGGCTGCTGACAAGAGACTGACATTGATCCAAAAATCATTGATTATTATAAAACCCTTTCAATAATCTTAGTACAGCACTGAATGAAGAAACAAAATTGGCCTTCATGACACAACAGATGTGGGTTTGAATACATCATTATTTCAATGTTTGTCCATAACTATTTAATATCTTCCCAGTAATTTTTCTATACTTTTAATCGAAAAACAAGTCAATTACTGAATGATCCACAAAGTTTGAACTGTAGTGTAAAAAAACAGAACACTTTTACCTGTATGTTGTGTCGTCCGCGGTGGACCCTGGCCCACTCCACGGGGGGTGGAATTAAAGCTCATTTTATTCACATGAATACTACATTAAACACCACTGAAGATGAAGGTTAACTCCATCTGCATCTATGCAGCAAAGCATCTCATTTTCATTTTTCTTTTCCACAGTTAAAAGCCGGCAGTGTAATCTGACACTGAAATAATCTCCCCACAGTCTCACGTCTCTGTCTCAGTACTTGTTCATCTCAGTTTCGGGATGAAAACTAATGTGATAATTACAAGGGTGTTAAAATATAACTAGTTTAACAGATTCAAACCTAAAATGGGAAATTAGTGTGTGTGTGTGTTCTGGCACACCAAGTTATTGTTCAGTTCATAAATCCTGGCAGATTAAAATAAACTCATCGGGCAGCAAGGTTGGAAGCATCTCCCAATTTCCTTTTTAAAAATGCGCTGCCTTTCCAAAAACTGGTGGTTTGCGCAACACTGGAAGGAAACGGGACCATCTGTGACACCCTGTATAAATGTACATTCAGAAACAGTTACTACAACTAACAACGTTCTATAGTTCATGTAATACCAACAGAACTAACATACTGATTTACTAAACTAGTTAACATTCCAAATTAAATAACTCAAAGCTGCATTACCATAGAGCAGTGGTCTCAAACTCCACTTTAGAAGTTATTTTAAACTGTGTAATTCACATAAAACCTTTTTTTGTAAATTTGTATGCATCTTTACTGTGTAACAGCATTCACTGCCTTCAACGTGCAATAACTCCCCCAAATTCTACCTATAAAGAATAAAGAAATATTAATGAAGGGGACAACATCACTCACTCAGAGGTGCAAAGTTGGGGTGATGACTCGCAGCTTGGAGTAGATGGAACTCGCCTCCTTTCCTTTCTGGCTCTTTGTTTCTCTCCGGTCTGGTTTCGCCAGGCGCCGCACTGCTTGTAGTGTCATTTTTTTTACTTGCTGAGTTAAAACTGTCTAGAACGCCACGGACACCGTCGCCATCATCCTCACGTCTCCGCCGCAGTCAGTGCCAGAATCTGCCGGGTTTTCACGACTCTGCCGTAAAGCGCCAAAAAGACGCGCCCCGTTCAGAGAGAGAAATCCTGCCCGTAAACTTTGTAAAAGCAGTTACGCACGAACTTTTTTACAAATAGCCTAATAAAAACATTTCATTAGGCGCACTTTAAAATGAGCCCTTAAGGTACACGTGTCAAACTCGGGTCACATCCCGCGAGATTACTTTGTATAGATCTATTAATATAACTCGGCGATATGAAGCGCTGATTACACAAACTACAGATCCCAAAATGCCGTGCGCACGTTGCTGAGCGCCCTACGCATTATTTGAATCGTTACATGCTGCAATACACGGATTTCGCCTGTATAGTTCAGCTCGACAAAAAGTCAGGAAAATAAAGCTCTACATCTGGGGTAACTAAATTTAAAGAGGATCAGTTAGAAAAGATTTCTAGGAACAAAGGTCCAAAAGATTATAACTGTTTAGTTTGAATAGTATCCTATTCATTTTTCATTCATATTAATTACATTTTCATGATGTAATTAATACCTAAAAAGTCTAATCAAATTAATTCAGAACAATTAAAAAACATTGACAATATTTATTGTCACATTACACAGAACTGAACATACATGTATGACTGCTGATATGCATGTTTTATAGTTTACTAAAAAAGAGTAGGGCTGCATTTCATAATAAAAGGAAATTGTGCATAAAAATTGTGCTTTTCCCCTTTTCTGTGTCACATTTTGACTCAGCAGACTTTCATAGAAAATAAACCAACACATTTTAACAGTTAAACAATTTTAGACGCTCACTTTCTTCCCCTGTTATATTCCCCTGCTTTTTTGTTCAGTGAGAGAATTGATCTCTAGCTTGTCCTGCCAGGATTTTTAACCTGGGCTTGAATGGAGTCAGGGCCATTCTCATACACATGTGGAGGTGCTCGATTGTGAGCCTGGAAATATCAAGTCAAGTCAAGTCAACTTTATTGTCAATTCTGCCACATGTACAGGACATGCAGAGAATTGAAATTACGTTACTCTCTGACCCATACAAGTAACATTAAATACAAAAACAGTAACAGTAACGAATACAGAGTATAAATATATTTAGTTTTAATTATGTTCATTGTCGAGAAAGCTGTCTTGCAGCTGTCTTGCCAATCATGGTCAATATGTACAAGGCTACTTTGCTCAGACCAGGGAAAGTTGTCATAATAACCATTTGAAGCCAGAAAGTGGAAGGGTCAGTTCTTATAAAACTGCTCTTTCAGGGCCACATCTTCTTGGAGATCGAGCAATTCCATCTGGAGAGGATCCAGCATTTGTCCATTCAAAGTGCTGTTTGACTTCCTTTGAGAACCCTCTGACAGCAGTGATGAGAAATGGATTCTGAAGGAACGTGGTGAGTTGCTGTCCAAAGCTGAAGCTGTAAAAACGGCTGCAAAAAAAGTTCACAATCAGCTTATCAATAAAGCCAACGAAAGAAACAGCATCTCGTCATCCCTGAACCTGTTCCTGCACTGCTGGGAAGTGCGTGAAGTCTCTATGCAAGTCTTCCATGAAGACGTTTCCTCTGAAAGGAGCAGACAGATGTCATCAGGTCACAAATTGAATTGTCCTTTCCCTGTAGCCTCAAATTCAGATCATTCAAATGTGAAGCGATATCAACCAAAAAGGTCACATTTTCCATCTGTTTCTCATTTTGTAAAAAGAGAGAAAACTCTTTTGCCTTCTGACTTCTTAGTTCTACCAAAAAAAAGATGCTGCTTCCCTCCTAATGGACCACAAGCATGCTAACACCCTGCCTTTCCTGAGCTGTTTCGCATTATTGTGCAGCAAAAGATCATCAGCATCGACTTCTCTGAGGAATTCTCGATGCGATGCTGGTAGGAAGAAGATGCCCTGAGAAAAATGATAATTTGGCTCATTGTATTCATCACCTCAGCATGCTCGTCTGACAGGGAGTGACTGAGGACAGATTGGTGAATGATGCAATGGTAAGATGTGAGTTCAGGATTGTCTTCTTTCAGTCTCGCTACAGCTCCTTTCTCTCTCCCTATCATAGCAGGGGCTCCATCTGCAGTTATTAAAATCACTTTTTTGGCTCTAGTCCTCTCTCTGTTAACAGCTCCTTAATGTCCATGTAGATGTCTTCTGGTCTGACGTGAGATGAGCCCTAAAAGATCTTCACAGAATTCTGTGGTCTGTGTTGAAATACCAGACAGACTAACAATTGAGCATCGTCACACAAGTCAGTGGACTCATCCACAGATAAACCTGCACATGGTGCCGTACACTGGGGCAGTGGTGGCCAAGCGGTTGAGGAAGCGGACACGTAATCAGCAGGTTGACGGTTTGAATCCCGATCCGCCAAGGTGCCACTGAGGTGCCACTGAGCAAAGGGTGGTAGTAGCCTAGTGGGTAAACACTCGCCTATGAACCAGAAGACCCTGGTTCGAATCCCACTTACTACCACTGTGTCCCTGAGCAAGACACTTAACCCTGAGTTGCTCCAGGAGGACTGTCCCTGTAAATACTGATTGTAAGTCACTCTGGATAAGGGCGTCTGATAAATGCTGTAAATGTAAAATGTAAATGTACTCATGCATGTCTAGGAAATCAAAGCACCATCCCCACACATTGCTCCCTGGGTGCCTGTCATGGCTGCCCACTGCTCACTCAAGGTGAGGGTTAAATGCAGAGGACAAATTTGTGTGCACTGTGTGCTGTGATGCTGTGTATCACATATGACAATCACTTCACTTTCTTTCTTCTTCTTTACACATGGCTTCATCTAGCTGGTTTAGCACATCCTGAGACAGTATTTCCCTTTTCTTTGTGGCAGAAGATGCTAA
Source organism: Denticeps clupeoides (assembly GCF_900700375.1). Taxonomy (NCBI): domain Eukaryota; kingdom Metazoa; phylum Chordata; class Actinopteri; order Clupeiformes; family Denticipitidae; genus Denticeps; species Denticeps clupeoides. The sequence goes on from NW_021630098.1 coordinate 74,374, forward strand.
CAATGGTATCTGCTTTATTTTATCACAAAGCTCTTGTTTTCCATCAAGTAAAGTTACTGACAACCTCTCAATCAGTAAATGGCAGCTCTGAGGGAACACACATGAGCACGTTGTTGGGCAGTGAATGTGTGACTCGGATCCCTTTGGGCTGGTCGTATTGGATTCTGAGACTGCTTATTTTCAGTGATATTACCTCAGATTTTATTGGGAATGTTTCCATTATGTCTCATAATGCCGTTTCACATTGGCACTTTTAGCAAGAGCCACGTTTTCTGAACAAATGAGGCTCGTAAGAATACATTTATTTATCATGAACATGGACATTTCCATGCAATATAAAAAGGGTTTAAAAGTTTTAAGCCACTAAAATCTGATTTATTTAGGGTAAAAGAGCACATGTACAACACTGTTTTCACGGTAGATATCTTCTGGGAACTTTGCTGTAATGCACATAGGTTTATTAATATGTACAATTCCATGTAATATAAATAAGGTTTCAACTTTTTGGACAACTATTAAGGATGACCTTACTAATATAACATCAGACCCAAGGGGAGGGGATCTTGCAAGGCCTTGAGAAACTGTTCACCTTGGCAAGGATGTGCATATGGGTAAAGTTCCAAGGCAATTGTACAGTGAAAACAGGGTAGTATTTCTACACATCCTATTTTAGCCTAAACAAGTGAGTTTTCAGTGGCACAAAACTTTTAAACCCTTTTATTTTATTGTGGTCTCATGCTGAAGTAAATAAGGCTGCTCACCCGGATGAGCAGATGAGATTAATACATGGATCTCCGTTCATAGCGTTCTATGGTAAACAGGTTGGTAATGTTGCCTGGAAGATCTTCGTGGACTGGGGGCTTTCTCTGCCATTAAACCCGCCGTTTACATATCTCTGATATTATCATAATGTCACATCTTAGTGGAAACGTAAAGGCAAAGGAGACTTACAGGTCACACACGCACTCATGTGACACTACAGGTGTCATATATTTAATACCACTGCAATGGTGCTGATATTTAATAATAGACACTTTATCTGTGAGGTTTTAGGGTGTACAGATATTACTAGATACATAATGGTGTGTGTGATTGTATCTGCATTTGCAGTGGCTAATCCAGATTCGTTTTCCCTTTCAGAGGTGTCCCCTTTGACCCTCCGGCCTTGCAGCCATCATGAGGGTCTGCAGGACCTGAGGTGAGACCGACATTGATGTTGACCAGTCCAGGGGAGATGCAGTCTGCATGGGCTGTGGATCGGCCCTGGAGGGCAACATCATCGTCTCCGAGGTCACTTTTCGTAGCGCTCCAGCGGGAAACTATCGGCTGTGGGCCAGTTTTTGGCTGGAGATTGTGAGAGCACACTTACTTAATTATTTACTCACACCCGCTCGTTGGAAACCTGGTGGTGGCCTGGTGGAACTTGCATTATTTTTTCTTTTTCTCATTGCACACAATGTGTCTTTTAATGGCCACATACCTAAACATGCTGTGTTCATTCTTAGATATCTGATTAATAATCTGATTCAGAGGATACATGTTGGGAGTAGATGGCGAGATCTCCCTAAATTCTCCCTAAATGCAGGCGCGAGAAGAAAATATAATTTAACCCAACCCACAATTTATTATCCCGCCATGTCAGGTCACTAGTGTGGTTCAAAATTATTTTATTAAGTTTACTTTAGGATGTATTGAAACTAAGTATAGGTTTTTCATCTTCTAAATGTAAAAATAAAAGACAATAAGTACTACTTTACGATTATGATCGTCATTGTGAAAACACAGCACAGCACATGGTGCATACAACCCAGCAGCCATGACAGGTGCCCGGGGAGCAGTGTGTGGGGACGGGGGCTTTGCTCAGTGGCACCTTGGGGTTTTAGGGATTTGAACCTGCAACCTTCCTGATAATGAGTCCATTTCTGTATCTGCTAGGCCACCACTGCCCACAAAACATCAACGCAACAAGAGCGAGAATCCAACCCCTAGTGGGCTGGCGATGGGGCAAAAGTCCCGTTTAGTGTTTTAATCTGATGCATGTTTGTGATGTATTATTATATTCCTAGTATACACACATAAAAGGGCACTCATTTGTTTAATTTTTTTTCAACTAAAACTATTTGCCTGGTTGCGATGTGTCACGGGAACAGGTTGAGATGCAGAGGTCTTTTTTCCCCAGCAGAGGGCGGTGCTCTCGTTTGTAATGCCCCCCTTTCCTACCGATGCCAATGCGTTTAATATTCTTTTTCCAAAATATTTCAGTATTTTGTCACTGTGTTTATCTGATCAACACAGTTGCATGTAAATGTCTGTAACGTTTTCTTTGTTTTTCTTGGCTGTAGTTACAGGGACAGTCCCCCTGGAGACACTCAGGGTTAAGTGTCTTGTTCAGGGACACAATGGTAGTAAGTGGGGTTTGAAACCTGTGATTTTTGTGGTCTTCTTGTTCACAGGTGGATGTGTTTCCTACTAGGCTACTACCACCCCATGTTAAAATAATTCATTCATTTTTATCTCTCAGGATGTTCATCGTTGTACTTGACGGCTGAAAAAAGTGCAATCCAGTCACATGACTAAAACAGTTATCCAGAGCTCCCTGATCGCCACTGAGCAAAGCACTGTCCCCACACACTGCTCCCCGGGCGCCTGTCATGGCGTCTGTCATTTCTGTCTGCCCCCTCACGTATGCCTATCTAGAACAGGCCCTGCCGAGAAGGGATAATGGCTCATTGGGCACAACTTGTAAATTTTTCACCTAGGGGTGTACTCACTTTTGTTGCAAGCAGTTTGGACATTATCAGTCTGTGTGTTAGTTATTTTGAGTGCAGAGCAACTGTATACTTACATTTACAGCATCACATCTTCAGTGTTGTACCAAGGAAAGATATAATAAAACATTCAAACCGCAAACTTCTGATTACGGGTCCCAGCAACACTGTAACCTCCAGTCATCCTCTTCACTTCAATGAAGAAGTGGGGTTTGTGACAGCGGTCAATCACCAATATGTTTACCTCAGATTTTTTTTACATTCTTATAGTTCAATTCCTCTTCTATATTAGTTACCACAATTAATTACAGCAATACTAGGACAATCTCTGGATGATCTAAAGAGATTTTGTAATGTGCTGCCAAAAATTTTGTCAAATAAGCATTTATTTTTCATGGGGGATTTGTTTAAATTTTATGATCATTTCAATTTAACAATGAGTGCAAAATCCAGTGGAGGGTTCTGTATACAGAGACATGCTAAGCTGTAAGTACAGATGAGATGTACACACATTCAGACCTTCTTTCTATATATTCACATAGAGCATTTCAATTCTGTTTTGGCTGTGCGCTGAGCCTGAATTAACACATTGAATTAATAGATGATCACACTCATATATTTGGGGTGGGACAGAATTGTTCCAATGTTCATAGAAATCATAGAGCATACAATTCTACAAAACGTCTTTTGTTAATATGCTAAAGTATATGATTGCATTTATCATTATATAAGAATTATAAATTGTGGAAAAAGTACTGAAAATGTAAAAGTGTCTTTACCTTGCATAATACAGCACTTTTATTCTACTTTTAGGCGGTATAAATGTACAAACTGTGTTCAGACCACCCCATAAAACATTTTGAGCACAGTTGGCCACAGAAGCACCAAATTCTGAATTGTATGGTACAATAAAAAGAAAAAAGAAAACCCAAAGTATCCAAAACTGTGAAAATGTTCAACAACTCCTTATTAAACAAGCTTCTTGTTTTTCCTTCATCAAAGATTAATATACAGATTAATATATTTGCTGGTCTTAAGCTCATCATTCGCTGATGACCACATCGTTGTGTCTGTAGGGTGTCATATTAAAAAATACAGTCCTGCTTTATGTTACATAAGGGAACATAATTGCATATTTTTTTTGAATAACTTCTGTTTAAAGAGAAGTAGCACTGTGTCAAGACAATAATATATAAAATATCCATATAACCATGGTTTATCTAAGATGCAAGCAATTTTGTTTATGCATTTGAACAAACGCTGATCAAATATTGATTTATCTCAACCGTGCAACAAATTGTGCAACAATGACAGAAGTACAGTCGTGTTCTCCATCTGCAGACTTTTGCTTGTAGGAGATCATTCCTTAGTTTACAGAGTTGGGAGAGACCAACACCCAGTTCTTCTAGCACATGTCCACATATCAACATGAAGATTATGGACACTTTCACTTTTTAGACAGCATTATGTGTGTGATTTACATTTTTAAATAGTACCTTCCTGAACACTTTCTGTTGGGTACTGCTGTATAACAGGTCGTGTGTAAATGGTACAGTAAGTGCTGGCAGAGGTATAAATATAAGAGTCAGAGATATAAAAATAAGAGTCAGTAAGCGAAGTTGATTTTTGAAAAAATTATCTCATCTTTTACAAACGCTCAGTCAGGTTGTGGTCATAGGGTAAGCAAAACATTAAAACAATGCAACACAATGAATAACTCAAAGAAGAAAATTATAATGATTTTTATTGCGAACATTCAAAAATTACAATATTTGTAAAAGCTGAAAGCACTTCACTATATCATAACAAAATATGATAAACAAATGAAATAAAAGAAGAAACTGTGACTGCTGCTATATAAAGGACAGAAAAAAGGGGCACTTATTTGTGTTAATAACTATTACTACCCATCAACACTCTAGAGTGAACTTATCTTCCAAACATCAAAGTCCAAAAGAAGACAATAAAGTCATAACGGTGGCTCTGAAACAGCTTTTTACAAGACATATAGCAGCAGTAGCCCACCACACCAAGAAAAACCTGACCCCCCAATCAACATTTTCATTTTCAAGTCAAATAATCCCCATATTAATTCATTAAAAGTAAAGTGATCATGGGTGGCATGACTGAGGGCTGATGGGAGAAGGAAGCGCACAGATGGTACATCTGGGAAAGGGGAGTCATTTAGTATCACAAAAAAAAAACGGCACAACGGATGGAAACGGATGGATCAGGACTGCATAATCTGCCGCATGGGCATCTGCTGTGACGGACCCGTGGCCCCGGGACATCATACTACCCTCCACTCAAGGGTGCAGCTCTGATGGCAGCGACAACCACAGGGCTCCGGCACTGCTGTAGTTGGTGGTCCTCCCTGGCACTGAAGGACCCGGAACCTCCGGATGCTGTCCTGTCATGTGACATAGCAGTGGCTCCTGCTCCACGGGACACCTGACATATGTCTGGTGTGTCTGTGTTCTCCTGCAGGGTACTGGCTGATCAGACACTGCAGGCTGTGGTGGACACCCAGAAAAAGCTCTACCAGCCCGCTTAGAGTGGTTGAAGTACAGGGAGCAGTCATAGGATGCTGAAGATGGCATGGCACGACTGCAGTGACCAGGCAGAGGGCAGGATGCTGCGCTACTGACGATTGTGGGCGTGCAATGGTGGTAGTAGGCGACCCCTGTGGACTCCTCTCGAGTGGTGGTGGTAGGCGTGAGCAGGGAGGAGGAGGGGGTGATGTTCTCTGCTGTGGGCTGGAGTGCTGATACAGTGCTGTTGCCTGGGGGAACATCAGTGCAGAAGGAGAATGAGTTTACGATTAACGCAGGAGAGGCGGGGTTACCTCAAAGCAGGACCGACAGCGCAGCATCTGGCTGGCAACAATCCATCGCATGCTTTGTCCAGCACTCCACCGGATCGCAAAACTCCTCCTCGCTCTCACCATCTTCGTGCACCAGGAAGTCATGTGGGCCCACACCATACTGGCGACAATTCAGGAAGGGCACTGTGGGAGGTACAGACCCTACACTGTCCAGACACCAGCTTGCGTTGTCCTCACTCTCGTTGCTGTCTGTGTCATCCGCATCAACAGGGAGGCTTCGCAGCAGGACGCAGAGGTCCTCGCCCGACATCTTGAACATGGTGGGGGGCACGTCCTCCATGCCCACACCGATTCCTCGCCACTGTAATTGGCCTCCTCGTCGCTCTGCCAACTCACCTGCAGATCGTTCCACTTCCAGGAGAGCCAAAACAAAGGAAACAGGATACAAATGGAAACTAACTCACAGGCGTGAGGCACTAGGCCAGGAACATAAACAAACACAATGTCCACATTAATGCAGCAATGATGTCTGCATGCTGCTTCACAGGTTTTATGGAGTCCCGATACATTGGTGTCAGCTGGGATGGATCAGGACTCCATAAAAAGCTGTGACGGCCCCATGGCCCCGGTACGTCACAATGGGAGCTCATATATAATCCAGTGATTGCTCTGTAAAAGACAAATCACAAATTCCTTTTCATGAAGAGCATTTTTTTATTACATGTATTTATTATTTATAGTAATGTATTTTATGTCATATAATATGATGTCATTATATAATAAAGAACAGACAAGAGATAGACAAATAGATAAAAAAATGAAAAACAGCAATGTTTAGGGCAAACCAATTATTCAACCCAGGTCAGGATTCGAACCCGGTATTTCCACCACGAAGGTGAATGTGTTACCAATACACCACCAGGGTTTTTGGTTTGGTTTGCCAATTCATACTGGTTCACAGAACAACCAGTAGATTGACTAAATTTAGCTGCCAATTTAAACTAATTATAACTCAATTTTGGCTTGGAAAGCAGTGAAAGTTTAAAAAAACGATAGGATAAAAGGATTAAGAGGGAAGAGTGGAATTGTTTTAGAATTAGTTAATTTTGTGGAATAGATAAAATTGCAAAAAGAGTAGAGGAAAGAACAGGAAGAGTGTAAAGAGCTAAAATTAAAAAATGCTAACTGGGCCTGGCCACAATGCGTCACATGAAATCAGATGAGGTTTGGAGCATGTTCAAAAATTAAACATGTTATGGAGGATGAATAGCAGAGATGGAAAGAAAAAAGGAGGAGTGGAGATGAAGGAATTAAAAGAAAGGTTAAATGTGGTTGAATTGGTTAAACTGGTGAATAGTTGAAATGTGTGGTGGTTGAAAGGCTGAAAGTGTTATCATTGTTGTTCTGTAAAATGGAATAATAATAATAAGAAGAAGAAGAAGAAATAGAAAAAGAAGATTTTGGGTTTTCCAAGCCTAAATTGGAAATAATGTTTTGAATGTACTGAGTGTGGGAAACCGGAGTACCCGGAGAAAAACCCACGTGAACCCGGGCAGTGTGCGCAAACTCCACACAGAAAGAACCCGGGCCAGGACTAGAACCCAGTTTCTTTCTATAAGGCAGCAGCTCCAAGCACTGTACTACCGTGTCACTAGAACAGCACACGTAAACACAAAGACATCATATCAATTATATCACATATTACTAAATAACTATTACAAACCTAGCTTACCTCTCACATACTTACCCATTACTTGGGCCAAATTTAAGGGTAGTGCCAGTGGTCAGCCAGTCTGCTGCAGATCCTGGACCCTTCTTACTGTCGCTGGGCCTCTCTCTTCATGTCTTCTCGCTCTGATATGATGCTGGACGATGTGAGGCGAGAAGGCGGTTGCCTCCCAGATGAAAAGCACACAGCACTTGGTGGATTCGACTTTTCCATCTTTGTGCTGAAGAGAAAAACCAGGGGGTAACTTAATAACTATTATAAGATAACTTACTACATATAACTAAATAACTATAACTACCTCACTTGCTACATACTACTTACTAACTAGCACAACCTATCTTACTTAATTTAACTTAATAACTATTACTACTTACCTAACTAGATACTACCTATTATTATCTAACTTACTACATATAACTTAATAACTATTACAACCTAACTTAATACATTTTACTAAACAACTATTACAAACCTAAATTACTACATATTACCTAACTTACCTCTCACTTACTTCCCCATTAATTAGGCCAAACGTAAGGGTAGTGCCAGCGGTCAGCCAGTACGCTGCAGTTTATCCCATTACGAGTGATCCTGGACGCCTCTTCTTGCTGCTGCTGAGCTTCTCTCTTCATGTCTTCTCGCTCCTCCCAGATGAAAAGCACACAGCACTGGGTGGATTTGTCTTTTCCATCTGATTAATAGTAACATGTAAGACAAGATAACTTAATGACAATCAGGCTTAATGACAAAAAATGACTTAAAAAATTATTGATATCATTAATTTGTGCAAGAAAACACCACAAAACACATGTGAAGTTTTACCCTCAGTCGGCTCGTCCAGATCCGAGCACCCAGTAGATACACAGCAGCAGGACGCTGAACTGGGTCTGGACCGATCGTTGTCCTCTTGCTGCTGTTGATTCCTGCATGTCCTGGTTCTCCTTGCTGCAGAACTGGGTGGAATCAGCTTTTCCATCCGACTGCTGTAGAGACAGACCAGGGGTAACTTAATAACTATTATAACCTAACTTACTACATATAACTAACTAACTATTACTTCCTAACTTACTACATACTATTATTATCTAACTTATTACATATAGCTTAATAACTATTATGGCCTAACTTACTACATATCTCCTAACTTACCTCTCACTTCCTTCCCCATTAATTAGGCCAAACGTAAGGGTAGTGCCAGCGGTCAGCCAGTACGCTGCAGTCTATCCCATTACGAGTGATCCTGGCCGCCTCTTCTCGCTGCTGCTGAGCTTCTCTCTTCTTGTCTTCTCGCTCTGATATCGTGCTGGACGACAGGAGGCGAGAAGGTGGTTTCCTCCCAGATGGAAAGCACACAGGTGGATTCGGCTTTTCCATCTGTGTGCTGAAGAGACGGACCAGCTTGTCCCGGGGCAGCTGGGTCCAGGTGGTGGTGGGGTCTGGCTGCGTCCCGGTGGCCTTCATGCCTGCCTCTGGTGAACTGGTCACAGCGGTGACAGGCAGAGGCAGCATGGTGGATGTTCCAGGCTGGGGTCTTCTGTAAGGACAGCTCGTCTTGTCTCTGCCTGACAAGGTGCCTGGACTGGTCCTCCTGGCTGCAGTGTAGGGGAGAGGCGGCTTGGTGCGGTGCCTGTCAGGGGCAGCTTGTCATCCCGGCCTTGGGGTGTCGCTGGGGCTTCCTGGCTGCAGGGTGTCGCTCCAACTTCTTCGCCCTTTTTGATGGTTGGGGCATTGGCTCAATCAAAATAGCCAAACCTTCAACAGAGACAAGATTTACCACGAGTGTAAAATCTACAACAGTAACGTGTAAGACTTAACAAGATAACTGGGAATTATGCGCTTGTTAAAATTGTCGTTTACTTTAAATCTGAGCTGATTCTGAAATCTTTACATTAATTATAATGCATGTTGGGATGGAAAACACTGATTCTTGAAACTTTAGCAAAAACATGTCCTACTAAGAAAAGTGGCCATTATGTTAGAAATTAAAAACATTTTCATGAATAAAAATAATCAGGGTGTCTTTTGCACATTTGTGAGGCTTCTTTTCTAGGTGTACTAAAAAAATTATTAATTTAAATTATTATATTCTGGCCACTGCTGACAAAATCAATTGGCCTTCGATAGGAGATAACAATCTTCTCAAACCCACATTATCGTCACCACCGTCAGATATTTATAAAAAGCAATAAAATCAGGCAACTACAAAGTCAACTACATTCCTGAGGACCCATTTTCAAACATTCAGCTCTAGTGCAGGGTTCCTGTAAGGTCGCTTTTCTCTTAAACTTGTTCATAATTTTGGACACAGCTACTTTCACAACCATAACATGTCAACACTGTCTGTTTTTAAAAATATATATTAGATTAGATAATGACATTAATGTATACTGATAAAGAAGAGGTCTGAAGTAGCAAAAGAAGGCAAACTATATTTATAATGTGAACAACTTATGCATATCATGTGAAAGACTAGGTTTTTGTCCCCAGCGTCAGTCGTCACTACTGTCAGGTTTGGTGGTGGTGGCAAAAATCTCCAAAATTTGACAGTGGTGACAAAAATCTCCAAATGGTCCTCAGCAGAGTATAGAATACTCTCACTAGAATATAACTGTTGATCACAATATTTAAAAAAAAAACATTAATTAAAACACCACAAAAACACATGAAGTTTTACCCTCAGTCGGTTTCGTCCAGGTCCGAGCGCCCAGTAGATACGCAGCAGCAGGACGCTGAACTGGGTCTGGGCCGACCGCTGTCCTGTTGCTGCTGTTGGTTCCTGGATGTCGCTGCTCCCTCGTGATCCTGGCCGCCTCTTCTAGCTGCTGCTGAGCTTCTCTCTTCATGTCTTCTCGCTCTGATATCATGCTGGTCGACATGAGGCGAGAAGGCGGTTTCCTCCCAGATGGAAAGCACACAGGTGGATTCGGCTTTTCCATCTGAGCACTGAAGAGACGGACCAGCTTGTCCCGGGGCAGCTGGGTCCAGGTGGTGGTGGGGTCTGGCTGCGTCCCGGTGGCCTTCATGCCTGCCTCTGGTGAACTGGTCACAGCGGTGACAGGCAGAGGCAGCATGGTGGATGTTCCAGGCTGGGGTCTTCTGTAAGGACAGCTTGTCTGGTTCCTCCTGGACAAGCTGTCTGGTCTGGTCCTCTTGGCTGCAGTGTAGGGGAGAGGCGGCTTGGCTACAGTACGCCTCAGGGGCAGCTTGGTCAACGTGTTGACCTGTGACGTTCCGGCCTTGGGGTATCGCTGGGGCTTCCTGGCTGCAGGGTATTGCTGCACCTTCTTCACCCTTTTTGCTGGTAGGGGCATTGGCTCAATCAAAATAGCCAAACCTTCAACAGAGACAATAACAAGATTTACCACGAGTGTAAAATCTACAAAATAACATGTAAGACTTAGTTAACAAGAAACTGGGAATTATTTGTTGTTACTTTAAAACTGTACTGATTCTAAAATCACAATCACCTCACTTTCACAAAACTCAACTGTAAATGAAGGGATCAGTGGTTTTTATCATTAATCAAGAAAACACAAAAAAACATGCGAAGTTTTACCCTCAGTCGGTTTAGTCCAGGCCCGAGCACCCAGTAGATACGCAGCCGCGCACCGCTGAACTGGGTCTGGGCCGACCGTCGTCTTCCTGCTGCTGTCGATTCCTGGATGTCCTGGTCCTCCTCGCTGCTCTGTCATGGTCTCCATCCGGATGAATATCGTAATCTGCTAACTTTGATCAGCTTCTATCTCTGTTTAAATTAAAACACAAACATGATGACGTCACTGGCCGGAGCACGTCGCTTTTTTTAAGTTCTTTAGTCACCACGTGATTTGTAGTGAGAGTACATCTAGAAACCCTGAATTCACCTTCCTGAGCAGTAAAAGTACACGGGCAAACACAGCAAACGACAGCCACACAATCCAGACTGCGAAATGATTTTATTCCATGTACTACTCGCTCACTACACCAAGTAGCTTCTCCCCGTTTTTCAAAATTGTGAAGGTGAAGCTGCCAAATATGCAAATTAACCGCGAATTAGCAGAAATACATAAATAAACGAGGATATCTGTGTGAATAGTCGTCTGAGAGTCTGTTGCTGCGAGTATAAACCTATTCGCTCTGGAAAGAGCAGCTAAACCGATGTCGGCTGGATAAACGGAGACTATTTTAATTAGTAAAACATGGCGCCGGTCCCGCACTGAAGGGTTAGAGGTCACAAACCAGCCGGTCCACGCAAAAATAACATTTTAACATTGTACTCCCTACTCACCAAAAACGATGTCGCTCCTCTCGGTCGCTTTACAGCTCTGAGAATCAACAAACTCCGTTTCCATGACAACGACGTTCTCGTCCGACGCGACGTGCGGCGCAGCGCGAATCTAACATTAAACACGGAGGCGCTTATAAAACGCGACGGCGATTTTAAATAAAGCAAATAAGGATTTTATGTTAATTTGGTTATTTGATGAAGCTTCATTAAAGTAGTAATAAGAAGTAATACATGCAGTTAAATCCTAAAACCAGTAATAAATAAACTTGTAAAGTCCAGTTTTTAGAACAACTCAGTCGCCCAGTAATTGCTAGACAGGGTAGAAGCTATTTCGACTCGTGCACGCAGTGTTTCCTTCATAATGACATTTATTTTGATCAGGAAAATGTGAGGCCACCTCAATCACTTCGGCCTTTACAGGTGAGCTCACCGATGGAACTATTTTACCTGCTCCTGCCCCTCTAAGTGTTTAACCCTTTTTTATTCCCCCTCCTCACCTATTCCTGAATTATGGTGCGGTCTGAAAGCCGCTGTTTTGTCCGGTTTTCGCGTCTGAAGTGACAGCGTTAACCACGCCCACTTGTCGCGCTGAACCCCGCGACAAGAAGTGGGGTGTTTCACTGTATTACGTGACATTACACCGTAATGTGTGACTCTAGTGGCGCTGTGTCATGATGCGATTTTAAGTGACGCTGGGACTGTCCCTGTAACTACTGGTTGTAAGTTCCTCTGGATCAGGGGATAAATGCTGTAAATGTAAAATGGCGCCAGCGTTTTTAAAGGAGGGAAGTCGTGCTTTTAAAGTATACTGGCGACGATAAAGTTTTGTTTTGTGCTCAGAATGTACTCATATTTGGGAAATATATCACCTGAACGTATAATGTGAGGTGAGCGCGGTGACTCCTTGCTGATTTATGAATATTAACCTGTGATATTCCAGTCATAATTGCTCATATCGAAATGATGGGCTATTTTTCTTGTGATGAAATAAGACATAAACATTGTTTTGTGTTTATTTAATGCTTGAGTAATATTAAATATGAATGGAGGATGAATGCCTCTGGGAAAATAAATATAACTGAACAGAAAAATCTTCTGCCTCTTTTTTTATTTGTAGCTGTGGCACATATCACTGTTGGTAGGGGCACACACAGGAACCCCCACAACTAGTCTCCTTAACCCCGTCTCCAGCCTGGCTCCTTGCTGCAGCGTGCACATCACCACGGTGACCAGATGCTTGCTACTGCTTCCCACCTGTTGCCGGTGCGGGCGCTGCCTGCTACTGAACTCTTTCACATACCTGCCCTGCTGCATGAGCATCAACATGGCAAACAGAAGTTGTTCCAGATCACCTCTGCCCCTGTCCTGTTTCCATGAAACGCTGCCTACATGTATATTCACCCCACAGTCTGCTTCCAGCTCCAGCCCCATGTCAGTGAAAGACCCCCTGGATCGGCCTTGACAGTATGAACAAACCACAACAGGCTTTTTTTTTGTTATTCCAAATCACTGAGAATTTTCAACTCAAAGATCATGAGATTAAGTTCAAATTTGATAAAAATCATGAAATAATTAAAAAAGGAACAAACAACATATGTACTTGTAGTGCATAATATGTTCAAAACAGTTATTCTCTGCTGTGGAATAAAAGGTGTACGTTGCATTTTTGCACATAACTTTGGGTATTCCTGTGAACCCAGGAACCCTGCACCTTCCCTTTTTTATTATTACATTATTGGCCAGTGTGAAGTATTGGTCATGTGGACATCTTGGTTTGGAATGGGAGCCGTGGGCCTTGTTTCCTCCTCATCTCCACCACCGGTTCATACTTTCTTCCTGGCACTTTGAATTCCACAATCTGGTGGAGGGATGTATAGCCATGCAGGATGTAGTAGAGAGCCATCTGAGTGATGTGTTCCCTGGTGTCCGAGAGGAACTTCTACTGTCATCTTCATTATGTTTCTGAAACAGATACCAGTGATAAAGTTTGAGTCAGTAAAATTGCAACCAGAATAAAAAGCTTGATATTACACATCAAATTTGATATTAAAAATCTGTATTGAGGGTAGAGATACACTTCTGGTATTTTTTTGGTGAACACTTCTAAAAAAAAGTCTCAAGCAGGTAGGATTTTTTAGCAGGTTCAACTAAACACTCATTAGATGTAGTGATTGGTTGTTTTTTCAGTTCAAAGAAATTCTGGTGACACTGAAGTCCTGAATTTTGAAGCCCTAATGACGTACAAACTACAGATCCCATAATGCAGCGCACACTTTGCTGAAAAACGGAGTTCGCTGAGAATCTGAAGTTTGTGTGTTATTAGCGCTTTGTATTGCTGGGCCTTAATAGCGAATATTTAAAGTGATCTCACGGGATGCGAACCACGATTTTGACACCCCTGCCTTAAAGAATCCTAATACATTAAAATGAAGGAACTAATAAAGACCAATTTGGTCAAATTAAATAGAAATTAATAATAGATAGAATCGTGAAGAGCATTACAAATTCATGACTAGCATTTAGATATTTAGCATTTTCTTTACAGTCAGCAGTAGATTCATTTTTGGACATTCAGAATCTGTATGATTCACATCCAAATTCATGCATTTGTTTTTTTATCTATTTTTTTTACTGTGGATTATGAGACTTATTGTTCCTGTTGTCATTTTAATGGTTATTTTTTATATTTTAAATTAAAATTTTATGTTTTAAAATCCTTATTTTTGGGGATTCAGACTCTGTACCGAAGGTTCTGGAAAGAGTTTGATTGTGCGACTCATGAAACGTTATTTTATACGTTACAATACAGTGGGGTCCCCAACTCCTTAATTTAGATTCTACCCGTTTGATTCACTCATCAGTGAATGCGTTAAATGGGGTAACTGTGTGTCCGTCCCTTTTGATGTTTGTCATGTGGTTAGTAAAGGAAGTGTTCTGTCATCTCTTCTTTTTAATGTGTACATGGATGTGTAGTCGGTGGAACTATAATCAATAACCTGACGTGTGCAGATGATTTAATGATCTACTGTCCATACAGTGCTGGCCTTCATACGTTACTGAGGGTCTGGTCACAGCACGGTTCAGAGTTTGAGATCACTTATAATGGCAAGAAAAATCGTAAGGAAAGAAAAACATTATACAGACCAGTGACATTCAGCTCTCGTTTCGGTCTCTGACTCTCTTGAGCTGCCACCATCTGGCACTCAGATTCCTGTTAAGCAACTCTGCAAAACCCACAAGGTTGTAGGAGGTATCCGGCTTCGCTGTGCGGGCATGTCTGGCAAAGGTTGCCATGAGGTCTGAAGAGAGCTTGGCCAGGAGCTGCTGTACATGTGAAGAACTGCCCGACTCTGCAGCTACCTGATTAGTGTCCAGAGACTGGATCTGGCCTACTAAGACCCGACTCCGTACTGCAAAGTCCCTGAAGTGTTTGGAGTCACCAGAGCGCACCAGAGGTCAATTAAGAATTGTGCTTATTTCTCTCCATACAAAGTGGTGGGGCTGCCCATATCTTTGCTGAAGGGCTGTCAGAGCATGTTTGTATGGAAGTGGGCTATGCTCAGATTCATGATGAAGTTATGCAGAGCCATTTTCAACATAGCAAACTCTAAAGGATCATCATGAACGAAATTAGGAAATGAAGGGGCTTCTATACATTGTCAGTATGTTCTTGGGGTGACAGGGAACTAACCGAAGGAAGATCTACATGCTGGGAACATAAAACATCAGGTACTTGATTACAGGCCTGAGTGGGAACCTCCATTACTGTGCTTCTAGTTAGAACTCCACCTGGTGGTCATGGATGGCATTGGATGACACGCTATAACATGGACATTATGACAGAAATACGTGGCTGCAGTAGCTGTTGCTGCTGTACTGGGTTAACATACGCTGGGGGCTGTACAGAGTGTAGCAGAGTTGCATCTGAAACAGGCAGAATACTAATGGCTATCCGGACATGAAAAGGTGAAGCGAGGTGTTACCTGGGAGGAGGAATAGCAGGCAGATAGGTTCATGGCACTGATGGCTGCTGACAAGAGACTGACATTGATCCAAAAATCATTGATTATTATAAAACCCTTTCAATAATCTTAGTACAGCACTGAATGAAGAAACAAAATTGGCCTTCATGACACAACAGATGTGGGTTTGAATACATAATTATTTCAATGTTTGTCCATAACTATTTCATATCTTCCCAGTAATTTTTCTATACTTTTAATCGAAAAACAAGTAAATTACTGAATGATCCACAAAGTTTGAACTGTAGTGTAAAAAAACAGAACACTTTTACCTGTATGTTGTGTCGTCCGCGGTGGACCCTGGCCCACTCCACGGGGGGTGGAATTAAAGCTCATTTTATTCACATTAATACTACATTAAACCCCACTGAAGATGAAGGTTAACTCCATCTGCATCTATGCAGCAAAGCATCTCATTTTCATTTTTCTTTTCCACAGTTAAAAGCCGGCAGTGTAATCTGACACTGAAATAAACTCCCCACAGTCTCACGTCTCTGTCTCAGTACTTGTTCATCTCAGTTTCGGGATGGGAACTAATGTGATAATTACAAGGGTGTTAAAATATAACTAGTTTAACAGATTCAAACCTAAAAGGGGAAATGAGTGTGTGTGTGTGTTCTGGCACACCAAGTTATTGTTCAGTTCATAAATCCTGGCAGATTAAAAAAAAAACTCATCGGGCAGCGAGGTTGGAAGCATCTCCCAATTTCCTTTTTAAAAATGCGCTGCCTTTCCAAAATCTGGTGGTTTGCGCAACACTGGAAGGAAACGGGACCATCTGTGACCCCCTCTATAAATGTACATTCAGAAACAGTTACTACAACTAACAACGTTCTATAGTTCATGTAATACCAACAGAACTAACGTACTGATTTACTAAACTAGTTAACATTCCAAATTAAATAACTCAAAGCTGCATTACCATAGAGCAGTGGTCTCAAACTCCACTTTAGAAGTTATTTTAAACTGTGTAATTCACATTAAACCTTTTTTTGTATATTTGTATGCATCTTTACTGTGTAACAGCATTCACTGCCTTCAACGTGCAATAACTTCCCCAAATTCTACCTATAAAGAATAAAGAAATATTAATGAAGGGGACAACATCACTCACTCAGAGGTGCAAAGTTGGGGTGATGACTCGCAGCTTGGCGTAGATGGAACTCGCCTCCTTTCCTTTCTGGCTCTTTGTTTCTCTCCTGTCTGGTTTCGCCAGGCGCCGCACTGCTTGTAGTGTCATTTTTTTTATTTGCTGAATTAAAACTGTCTAGAACGCCACGGACACCGTCGCCATCATCCTCACGTCTCCGCCCGCAGTCAGTGCCAGAATCTGCCGAGTTTTCACGAATCTGCCGTAATGCGCCAAAAAGACGCGCCCCGATCTGAGAGCGAAATCCTGCCCGTAAACTTTGTAAAAGCAGTTACGCACGTACTCCCACATTCTCATCCTTTTTTACAAATAGCCTAATAAAAACATTTCATTAGGCGCACTTTAAAATGAGCCATTAAGGTACACGTGCAAACTCGCGGCCCGCGGGTCACATCCCGCGAGATTACTTTGTATAGATCTATTAATATCGGCGATATGAAGCGCTGATTGCACATAAACTACAGATCCCAAAATGCCGTGCGCACGTTGCTGAGCGCCCTACGCATTATTTGAATCGTTACATGCTGCAACACACGGATTTCGCCTGTATAGTTCAGCTCGACAAAAAGTCAGGAAAATAAAGCTCTACATCTGGGGTATTCAACTAAATGTAAAGAGGATCAGTTAGAAAAGATTTCTAGAAACAAAGGTCCAAAAGATTATAACTGTTTAGTGTGAATAGTATCCTATTCATTTTTCATTTAATCAACATTTGATGTAATTAATACCTGAAAGTCAAATCAAATGAATTCAGAACAATTAAAAAACATTGACAATATTTATTGTCACATTACACAGAACTGAACATACATGTATGACCGCTGATATGCATGTTTTATAGTTTACTAAAAAAGAGTAGGGCTGCATTTCATAATAAAAGGAAATTGTGCATAAAAATTGTGCATTTTTAAATAAAGTTCTGAACTTCAAAAAAATAAAGGGAGAATTTCCCCTTTTCTGTGTCACATTTTGACTCAGCAGACTTTTATAGAAAATAAACGAACAAATTTTAACAGTTAAACAATTTTAGACGCTCACTTTCTTCCCCTGTTATATTCCCCTGCTTTTTTGTTCAGTGAGAGGGTTGATCTCTAGCTTGTCCTGCCAGGATTTTTAACCTGGGCTTGAATGGAGTCAGGGCCATTCTCATACACATGTGGAGGTGCTCGATTGTGAGCCTGGAATGATATTTAGTTTTAATTATGTTCATTGTCGAGACAGCTGTCTTGCAGTGGTGTGTGGAGCCAATCATGGTCAATATGTACAAGGCTACTTTGCTCAGACCAGGGAAAGTTGTCATAATAACCATTTGAAGCCAGAAAGTGGAAGGGTCAGTTCTTACAAACTGCTCTTTCAGGGCCACATCTTCTTGGAGATCGAGCAATTCCATCTGGAGAGGATCCAGCATTTGCCCATTCAAAGTGCTGTTTGACTTCCTTTGAGAACTCTCTGACAGCAGTGATGAGAAATGGATTCTGAAGGAACGTGGTGAGTTGCTGTCCAAAGCTGAAGCTGTAAAAACGGCTGCAAAAAAGTTCACAATCAGCTTATCAATAAAGCCAACGAAAGAAACAGCATCTCGTCATCCCTGAACCTGTTCCTGCACTGCTGGGAAGTGCGTGAAGTCTCTCTGCAAGTCTTCCATGAAGACGTTTCCTCTGAAAGGAGCAGACAGATGTCATCAGGTCACAAATTGAATGATCTGAATTGTAGCCTCAAATTCAGATCATTCAAATGTGAAGCGATATCAACCAAAAAGGTCACATTGTCCATCTGTTTCTCATTTTGTAAAAAGAGAGAAAACTCTTTTGCCTTCTGACTTCTTAGTTCTACCAAAAAAGATGCTGCTTCCCTCCTAATGGACCACAAACACCCTGAGCTGTTTCGCATTATCGTGCAGCAAAAGATCATCAGCATCGACTTCTCTGAGGAATTCTTGATGCGATGCTGGTAGGAAGAAGATGCCCTGAGAAAAATGATCATTTGCCTCATTGTATTCATCACCTCAGCATGCTCGTCTGACAGGGAGAGACTGAGGACAGATTGGTGAATGATGCAATGGTAAGATGTGAGTTCAGGATTGTCTTCTTTCAGTCTCGCTACAGCTCCTTTCTCTCTCCCTATCATAGCAGGGGCTCCATCTGCGGTTATTAAAATCACTTTTTTGGCTCTAGTCCTCTCTCTGTTAACAGCTCCTTAATGTCCATGTAGATGTCTTCTGGTCTGAAGTGAGGTGAGCCCTAAAAGATCTTCACAGAATTCTGTGGTCTGTGTTGAAATACCCGACAGACTAACAGCTGAGCATCGTCACACAAGTCAGTGGACTCATCCACAGATAAACCTGCACATGGTGCCGTACACTGGGGCAGTGGTGGCCAAGCACTGAGGTGCCACTGAGCAAAGCACCGTCCCCACACACTGCTCCCCGGGCGCCTGTCATGGCTGCCCACTGCTCAATCAGGGTGTTAGGTTAAATGCAGAGGACAAATTTGTGTGCACTGTGTGTTGTGATGCTGTGTATCACATATAACAATCACTTCACTTCCATCAAGTAACGTTTCAGCTACTGACAACCTCTCAATCAGTAAATAGCTTTTTTGTGTTGACCCAAAATCCGAGCAGCTCTGAGGGAACACACATGAGCACATTGTTGGGCAGTGAATGTGTGACTCGGGATCCCTTTGGGCTGGTCGTATTGGATTCTGAGACTGCTTATTTTCAGTGATATTACCTCAGATTTTATTGGGAATGTTTGCTGTAATGCACATAGGTTTATTAATATGTACAATTCCATGTAATATAAATAAGGTTTCAACTTTTTGGACAACTATTAAGGATGACCTTACTAATATAACATCAGACCCAAGGGGAGGGGGATCTTGCAAGGCCTTGAGAAACTGTTCACCTTGGCAAGGATGTGCATATGGGTAAAGTTCCAAGGCAAATTGTACAGTGAAAACAGGATAGTATTTCTACACATCCTATTTTAGCCTAAACAAGTGAGTTTTCAGTGGCACAAAACTTTTAAACCCTATTTATTTTATTGTGGTCTCATGCTGAAGTAAAGAAGGCTGCTCACCTGGATGAGCAGATGAGATCAATACATGGATCTCCGTTCTTAGCGTTCTATGGTAAACAGGTTGGTAATGTTGCCTGGAAGATCTTCGTGGACTGGGGGCTTTCTCTGCCATTAAACCCGCCGTTTACATATCTCTGATATTATCATAATGTCACATCTTAGTGGAACACGTAAAGGCAAAGGAGATTTACAGGTCACACACGCACTCATGTGACACTACAGGTGTCATATATTTAATACCACTGCAATGGTGCTGATATTTAATAATAGACACTTTATCTGTGAGGTTTTAGGGTGTACAGATATTACCAGATTCATAATGGTGTGTGTGATTGTATCTGCATTTGCAGTGGCTAATCCAGATTCGTTTTCCCTTTCAGAGGTGTCCCCTTTGACCCTCCGGCCTTGCAGCCATCATGAGGGTCTGCAGGACCTGCGGTGGGACCGACATTGATGTTGACCAGTCCAGGGGAGATGCAGTCTGCATGGGCTGTGGATCGGCCCTGGAGGACAACATCATCGTCTCTGAGGTCACTTTTTCGTAGAGCTCCAGCGATAAACTATCGCCTGTGGGCCAGTTTGTGGCCGCAGGCACGAGAAGGAAATATAATTAAACCCAACCCACAATTTATTATCCCTCCATGTCAGGTCACTAGTGTGGTTCAAAATTATTTCATTAAAAGACTTTTACTAGATCTTGTAAGCACACTTACTGCTGGTCTAGCTGTTCTCAATAAAGGTTTTTGGATTGCCCTTTGTAGGGCAATAAAGCATTCTTTTTTTATGTTTTTTATTGATAATATTAGTCATTGAAAAACTGACTTTTTTCATAAGATGACACCGTGTGCATATAAATTGTATATACATTTTTAAAGGATGTAGTGAAACTAATTATAGGTTTTTCATCTTCTAAATGTAAAAATAAAAAGACAAATAAGTGCTACTTTCTGTTTATGGTCACCACTTCCTCAGTATGAAAGTGAAGTGATCGTCATTGTAAAACACAGCACAGCACATAGTGCATACAACCCAGCAGCCCTGACAGGCGCCCGGGGAGCAGTAGGTGAGGACGGGGCTTTGCTCAGTGGCACCTCAGTGGCACCTTGGTGTTTCAGGGATTGAACCTGCAACCTTCTGATTATGAGTCCATTTCTGTATCTGCTAGGCCACCACTGCCCCACAAAACATCAACGCAACAAGAGCGAGAATCCAACCCCTAGTGGGCTGGAGATGGGGCAAAAAGTCAATTTCAGTGTTTAATCTGATGCATGGTTGTGATGTATTATTTATATACACATATAAAAAGGGCACTCATTTGTCTTTTTTTTTTCAACTAAAACTATTTGCCTGGTTGCGATGTGTCACGGGAACAGGTTGAGCTGCAGAGGTCTTTTTTCCCCAGCAGAGGGCGGTGCTCTATCGTTTAATGCCCCCTTTCCTACCAATACCTGAAGCGTTTAATATTTTTTTCCAAAATATTTCAGTATTTGTCACTGTGTTTATCTGATCAACACTGTTGCATGTAAATGTCTGTAAATTTTCTTTGTTTTTCTTGGCTGTTACATTTTGGTCTGGTTCTCGTTTCAGCTGCAGGAAATGCCCCTTCCATGGGTTCTGCTTTCTTTGCGGGGACAGGCAAGGAGTCCCAAGCCCAGACTGTGCAGAATGGTGATTAGTTTGGTGTCATTCGTACTGAATTTATTTATGTCCCCCTCATCCACATTGACTAATTACAGGTGAGTCCCCTGGGTCAGTGGTGGGTTAAGTATGTGGGTCAGCTGGGTCACAGGTACCAGGAACCTTTCTCTTACCGCAGATTCAGCCTGAGCTTATTTACTGTACTGTAGAAAGACTTGGATGAAAAGACTGATTAATACGTCTGTCCATGGCGCTGATGTGAGATGGGATGTCAAAGGGTGAGTTCATAGACTGCAGGGCATGACACACTCATACACACACACACACACACACACACACACACAAGCTGCTCACATTGTATGTACTGATATTATGATAAATTCTGCATATTCTAATAACGGAAAGTGAAAGTGAAGTGATTGTCACATGTGATACACAGCAGCACAGCACACGGTGCACACAGTGAAATTTGTCCTCTGCATTTAACCCATCACCCTGAGTGAGCAGTGGGCAGCCATGACAGGCGCCCGGGGAGCAGTGTGTGCGGACAGTGCTTTTCTCAGTGGCACCTCAGTGGTACCTTGGCAGATCGGGATTCGAACCAGCAACCTTCTGATTACGGGGCCGCTTCCTTAACCACTAGGCCACCACTGCCCCAAAAAATGTCCATTGCATTGGCCGGGAATCGAACCCAGGTCCACTACTTGGGAAGCAGCTATGCTCACCACTATACCACCAATGCACTGCGTTGGTTCTTTTAAAATACCACAGATTCTGCATAAGATGAGCACCAAGTGGCTTTCTTTTGTACCTACAGCTTGTGAAATCTCCTGCTGACCAAATCTCAAACTCCACTAAATCTGTTTTTACTGCCTGCCTGAAATTACAATTAAAACAGTGATTTGTTTAGCAGCTGTTGCTAAGTGACTGACTGACTGGTCTCCAGTAACAGCCTCTGTTAGCAGAGCCCTTTAATTATGAGCTGAAGTGATCCTTAAATTCACAGTTCTCATGGACGTGCATCCTGATGTTCATGATGTTCAGTTATCTGCGTTCTTTCCCCAGATCTTTCAGATCGGTCACCCCTGGAGGCATGACATCACTTCCTGCCGCACAGCAGGCACTTCCTGTGCCAGGCCCAGAGGTCTATTAGCATGTCCTCTGGCG
Organism: Denticeps clupeoides; assembly: GCF_900700375.1. Taxonomy (NCBI): domain Eukaryota; kingdom Metazoa; phylum Chordata; class Actinopteri; order Clupeiformes; family Denticipitidae; genus Denticeps; species Denticeps clupeoides. The sequence goes on from NW_021630098.1 coordinate 97,018, forward strand.
CCACACCTTAAATCTCAGACTCTCCTATCAGAATCGTCTGAATCGTTTCCAGTGTCTTGTGTGTCTGAGTCCATAGAACATCCATGAGGTCGGGGTGGGAGGAGGGGACGACGCACACATCCTAATCTTACCTTGGGACTGCTGCTCCAATGGACCAAAAGGATGGTGTGGATAACTAGATAACTAGTAAGTGGGGTTTGAACCTGTGATTTATGTGGTCTTCAATCCAGTTACCTGACTAAAACAGTTATCCAAAGCTCCCTGATCGCCACCCCACCCATTTCCCACCTCTGTTGCCACCATGCCACTGGGGGCAGTGGTGGCCTAGTGGTCCCAGCAACACTGTAACCTCCAGTCATCCTCCTCACTTCAATGAGGAAGTGGGGTTTGTGACAGCTGTCAATCACCAATATGTTTTCCTCAGTTTTTTTTGCATTATTATAGTTCAATTCCTCTTCTATATTAGTTACCGCAATTAATTAGCGCAATAATCGGACAATCTCTGGATGTGTGTTGCTCACTTATGCAATGGTGGTAGGAGGAGGGGGAGTTGTTTTCTACGGTCATTCTACAGTATGCCGTGGGAAAATGTTTCTCCCAGACTCATAGACAACATGAAATGAAACAATAAGTGCTGACAAAAATTGCATCAGTTGTACTGCGATTGTAGTAGCAGGGCAAGTACATGTTTAGATGGATATATATTGTAGCCTCTCATTTTGCAACTTCCCAACAGACAAGTTGCAAGAAGTTCCATCTGAGAATACAAGCACCTCTTTACCTTACACCGAAAATGAGATCTTGTCAGACACTGTGGACCATGGCGCTGTGACCACTGTAGGAGAACCTCTGTCCAACAAGGATCTTGCGTTGCGTCGTGGAATGACCCTGGGGGTTATTCTTATCATCTTTACTGCAGGAGTCATCACTCATGTGCTGTTGACCAGAAAAGACTGACACACACCAGGGGTCTTATTTATAACCACTGCGTATGCACAAAATGGGACCTAAATGTGCGCCTCTTCCTATGTATCCGTTGCAATCTTTACGCCAAAATATGCACACGTTTATGCAAACTCTGGTCCATGTGTGCAAATATTTTCTGGTTTCCTGTTAGAATACATAGAGAAAATAAAGGCATGGGCACAGATGGCCCAGAGCATCCTGTTGGATGTATTCCCTGTAATTTTGAAATGAATGAGACTGAAAACTACACTTATCCATCTATTTATTAAGGAACATGTGTGAACCTCTATTAGACAATTTGAAGGTGAAATTTTCTAATGAAAATCTGGTATGATTTATAAAGAAACGTGGTTCACGTTCAAACACCATCATTAAAGGTCCAAAAAATAAACATGTTAACATGGGGTACATTACAAAAAATAATTGAGAAAAAAAAAACAATCATGGGTTGCATTAGCATTTATTGTCAGTTTCAACCAAACTCCAGGTAAACCCTTTATTTAACATGCAAAACAATACAGGTCCAAACACACAGGAATTACTCTGCCTGCTCCAGTACATGCACTATATATACAGTCCATAAATGAGAAAGCAGCAATCATTCCATTTTATAGGCAGTCAACAGGTCATACAGAGTGGGTGACCTACACAGAGTAAGTACTGGTTTGTATTCTTTGTAACATAGAAAACAGGAAGGTGAGATCCTTCCAGTCAATGAAATATAGTTTTGTTCCAAGGCATCTTTGTTCAAAATCAGTGTCAAGTGCTTATTAGTAGTGACTAGTAGTAGTTAATAGTAGTAGTCAATAGAACGCATAAGATAGAAAATCAGGAAGGTTTTGGGGTGGGGTATTCATATATTCAACTCGCCTTTTCACCTGAGTTTTTTTTTATCTTAATTAGTTACTGATGGACATCAGTAACTAAGTTCTACCCCATCAAATCTGATGAGCCGATTGGCCTGATTGCATTTTATAAAGTTCAAATATGTAAACCTCAAATGCAAAGTGGTTGCAACCATGAGTTGAACTATAAAGCATACTAATTTCAGACTAGACTACTGAAGGACTATGGGGAGGGTATAAAAAGAAGAGATGTCATCATAGGCGCCGACTATTGTTGGGGGGCTGGGGGCATTACCGTGTCATACAGCATGCCTAAATAAGCTGACTTTATTCATACAAAATGGGTATACTACACCGTTCTGATGCAATACCGCAATGGTGCCATAAATATTTTCAAGTTCGCAAACATCTGCTTGTAAACTGAGAAAACTGGAAAAATGTGCACGGTGCATGTTTTTTTTTACGGGTCCATGGTGCATGGCCATTGACACTGACAATACAGATCTAGAAAGTATAGATCTAGTCTTAGTGTTTTAGATGCAAAAATGTATCCGATCTTCTTCATGTTTTTATTATTCTGCAGAAATAAGGCATAGATATTGGACCTTCCACCTGAATACTGTCAAGGAGAATAATATAAAGAATCTCCATAAACATATTTTTCATAGTCTGACTAGTTATTAGATCTTGAGGTAAACCATTATCGGTGCTGCAGGCTCCAACATACCCACAGAGTTGGCACCTATGGATGTCATCGTATGCATCTCAACAAATCTTATACAACGTGAACAACACCAGTACATGCATTGGTTTTTCTCATGGAAACTTGCAATATAATAGCACTAGAAAGTCTTGAGGTCATTCTACCATGTAGAAGTGTGTGCTTTCTTTTTCACTTACACACCGTCTGGGCTACACCAAGACCCCAAAAGCTTTAAGTCACTAGTGCAGACATTGGGGCAAGGGGCAGGGTTTTGTTTGGGCCTGCTGTGCAGTTGAGTGTCAGTGACAGTGAACGTTGACACTGAAGTGTACTTACAGTATGTTGATGGGGAGTGTAGGATGTGGAGATGGGCAGGTGGTCAATGTCAGGGGTCCAAACACATATGATCTCTACCAAATAGTTGACTTATGTGTCCTGATTCCTTGGCATTGAAGCAGGTGCACTGTATATGAATTCTTGGTTCCTAAGAAAATGGCTTACAGAATCACAGATGGTTTAATGTTTCTGGAGAGATGGGATCTGTGCATTTGCCTTTGTTAACAGATTTTTGTAAGTAAATGTGACAAATTGTTTTGCTTATTACATTAAACATAGTATTATCAGTGATATATCCAAAGATATCTGCTTAAAATAAATAAATCAATAAAATAATAACAATTTAAAAACAAATTTCTTTATTATTTTCTGGTGCTTCTTATCTTTGCTGGTCACACGCTGTTTAATGTATTAATCAGTTAGCAAGCATCAAGCATATTTAACAGGACAAGATGCCACTCCTTTGAAACGAGTTGTTGAATGTACAGTTATTCTCCTTTCAACAGAACGCTTTATGCCAACAGTGTTGCTCACTTGCTAGAACTGTCATTGTTATTTACATGTCTGCATTTGGAACTGTAGATAGCTGCCAGGCTGATATGTATGGGTGAAAAAGTTCACCCACATACATCTGCCTGGCAGGTTTTTCTGTTTGATGTTGATCAGTTTTTAGCATTTGGCCACTTATGAAACTACTACTATTTGAGTCTAAAAGAAAAATTAGTATTTTAATAAATAAGCAGTTTGAATTTGGGCATTTTGATGTTTATGCGCCAGAGCAAAAGGGTGGATAATGTCACTATATTTGATGGGAATATGATACCGTATTAGATGGGTATATGATAAGGTGTTCCGTTGCAGCTACTGCACAGCA